>NC_091824.1:64540134-64840134 GCF_038994185.2 Dermacentor albipictus
TTTGGTTTATTAATTTCCATTTACACACACACATGTACAGAGGAGTGGTAAGTGGAGGTGGATGAGGGAAAAAAGTCGCACAGACGAGGCTTGAGGTAACCTCACCCTCTTAGGTACAATATGGCTGCATGGGGTAACACATCAAGCGCCATATAAATTACATTTATATAGTGGCCATAAAACATTGCAGTTATACAATATATGAAAGAACAGTGAAATATTTCCACAATAACAATGCAAGACACACTGCGGCATTGAAATAAATAAATGATATACACTTGGTAATATAGACAAAAAAAGAGGAACATAACTTACATTATTAATCATTAACAAACGCGCCCTAAAGAGGTGAGTTGAACGTGTAACACGGAAAAGGAAATATATATTGTAAATAGCTGTAAGCCTTCATTAACTTTACTTCAAATTTCCGCCGCTTAAAAAAAATAAACACGTGAAGAACCGCCTAATGTTGACAGGCAGTTAAAGAAGCAAGTGAGGCGTGTAGAATCTAAGCTCCAGTATTAGTTAAGTCCCCGTGCTACTGCCGAGCGTTTCTGTGAGGAAATGCAAAAATTCGATATTATACCATGAACTACTCGTCGTAAGCAAACCTATTTTAGCGGAATAAAATCAACGTAACTGCTGTAGAAGTGATATATAGCCAGCTTTGTGACATACTTGTTGCACCGCGGCAGGTATGGTATCATAACTGGATTCCTGTAGGCTATGCTTTTGCGATTGTCTATCCGCGCATAAAAAACCCGCAATGGGCTGGTCTGCGTCGCTTCGGCTGGCACTGTAGCGTTGCCTTCGAGAGCTGCATTGTTGTCTAAGAAATTAGCTCTTTGAATAAATGTTCGCAAAGGAAGACGACGTAAAAATATATTTGAGACGACCGCCATAAGTATACAAGCAGAGAGAACGAGGGCGAACAAACGAAAACACCGCAGAAAGCGCCCGGACAATGCCCGAACTGTAGCAGACGACAGGCGCGAGTCCTTGCCCTGACGTCACGCGAGCGGCGCTCGCAGCGCCGCTCGTGTTCGTTCTCGGGGCTAATAGTATATCATATACCATATTACTACCTTTAATATGAGATGCTACATGAATTGGATGCATAAAATGGATGCATACATTGGATGCTACATCCATTGGATGCGGCACTTGAGCAACTTGGGTGCTCCAGTGCTGAGCCACAGGTCCAGGTTACCGAAGGTCTAAGAGCAGTTTATTCCCTCCTTTGTGTGCAAGAAAGGGTCCTATACTGTCTTCCATCTCGATCAATGGCATGACCGGCGCTGCCGTGACAACAGCTCGACACGTCCTCGAAGCGCAAACAAGCGGGCAACAAACCTCCATCCTTCAACTGCACTGTTGCTGCGTTCTCCCTTCCTTATGTCGACAAATACGGCTTGCCTTCTTGCTTAGACGCCCGTGCGAATACAGTGGCAGGAGAAATTAATCCTCGGGCGCAACCCGCCGCGGTAGCCTAGTGTCAATGGTGTTACGCAAATGAGCACGAGGTCACCAATTCGATGCCGGCCACAGCGGCGAAATTCCGATGGCGGCGGAATGCAAAAAAAAGAAAAGAAAAAAGGCTCGTGTAGATCATGCATTGGATGGACGCGTAGCGGCCGTGTGGCGGTGAGCCGCCATTTTTGCTGCGGGAGCTGGCATAGCCATGGACTCGAGCACGTCAATCAGCGGCTGACGAACAGCTAAACCTCGCACCGCCACGCATCTTAACCCCAGCGTGTAAAAACTCATCCGGAGCCCTCAACGGTACGGCGTTCCTCATAACCAAATGTGTCGTTTCGCGCCGTTTAACCCCACAATTTCCTCGTACGTGCCTAATGATGGGTTGCTTTTCTGTACTGCCGATTTCGGACAAGTACTTTCAGATATTCAAAATTTAGGAAACAGGGTTGTCGTTGGTTGTTCACGCACATAGTTCTGCAGCTCCATTTGAGAAAGCTCTTGCGCAAGGAGCATTTCGCATATTAATTAGGTGGCAGCTTGCTTCATGTGCAGCAGATGATGGGAACTGAAAACGCGTGCGCAAAACCTTACGGTGCGCTTCGTGGCTGAAATGCGCTAGCTCAAAGGTTTCTGTAGATTTTTTTTTTTTTTTTTGAGGGGGGAGACGAGAGGCTGCTTCACTAGAGGTATTACTATGACAGATCCTTTCAAATCCGCCTGTCGAATTTCGTGATCCCATTTGTGACACCCGACTTCAACTTAAGCTAGTCTTTGGACCTCTGTTTTCACTTTTAAACGCAAAAGACCTTTGACCCTAATAATGAGCTCTTTTTGGAAGCATCTAATAGGATACCGATTGAGAAATATCGTCCTCATTAGAAAACCTATTAGGCTCCTTCTGACGTGACGCACAACGAGAACTTGCGACATAGATAAATCCGGCTAAACTCTAAAAATAATGCGTCACGTACCGTTCTACACAAGGTGAAAAAATGTTTACGTCAACGATTCCGAAATAGCGCCGACATCCAAGCTGCGTGTTAGGCCCTCGTTGCGACACGCCGCAACCGCCGCAATGAAAAGGCTTCGGGCTTAGTTGGGCAGTCATTCCAACGTGCAATGCACAAGAAATTACATGACGCAAGTTCCCGTGACTGAAATGCTCCGACAGCAGTGGTAGTAGAGAGCTCTGTGGGACAACGCAGCGCATGCGGTGTGTAAGGCTGCTTTCGTATACTGTTCACGTGAGGCAATGAGGCAGTTGGCAACTTAAAGCGCTCATCAGTAATTTCCAAATGTATTACACGCTCTCATATTGTGTTTCCTCGCTGCCCGGGCCGTGGGGGCACCCCCATACGGCATTTCACGTAACGCTGGAGCGTGCGGGGATCCACACAAGTGTCAACACCCTACGCCTGGACAAAGAGCTTACGGCAACCCCTTGACAACCCTGAATATACGTGGGAGACCCCACTAAGAAGCAGTAAGCCGCAGGTTCCGCATGAGCAGGCCCGCGACATTGTCACGGCCATTAAAGCTCTGGGCTATAGGGGCCCCATCTTCTAAAACTATGACGAGAATAAACTTGTCTCTCTCTCTCTCTCTCTGTGCACTCACATAGGATCACATCGAGCGCATGTGGCGCAAACACGTCGTCACATACTCGTAAGCTCTAATGTCATACTTACTAAGCTATGACGACGGTGCATGAGAATGGGTAGAGGGACACTTAGACGGTCTTGAAGATAAAAAAATATGGAAAACAAGAAAGACACAAATCTCTTGAAAAATGCGTGCGCGTTTGGCCAGATTGAGCACTCCTATGGCAAACAGAGAATCCTACCGACTGCAGTCTCCGGCACAATCGCACACTTTTGACGGACCTGCGGCGCTGCTCATCGATGGTGGCATGATGTATCCTCGAGCTCAATAGCCTATAACAATTTCCTATAAAGGCCTCGTAATGCGAAATGTTTATTCAAATATTATATATTTTTTTAACACATATATACAATAAGGACGAAAGAGAAAGCGTGGAGCAGGCTGGCAACTGCCACCGGAACGGGCACAACGCCTCCCTACTGTTCAGAAGAGAGGTGGCAGCAACACAGAAATGGAAGATACAAAGGAGGGGAGGAAAGTGGAAAGGAAGAGCAACAGCACAAATCCAAGGAATAAAGTAGGACACACAATACAGACCACACATAGTAGGGCCGGTCACTGAAGTTTTCTGGAAGCAAGCATGCAATCATCTTTAAACAAAACGCGGAATTCGTCTTCAAGAGCTTTATACATATATCCATCTCTATCCACTGCATAGACAGAGGGACTTTCCGCATACGTAAGCGCACATGGCGACTGCTTTCTTCGTCTTCAATATTTAATCTGTTCCCTATCCTTGTTATGGTATATGCTAGTGACATTTGTAATTTCCATAAAATGGCACACCACTCAGACATGTTCGAGCTTTCCAAGCCACTGTTTATGCAAATAAGGTACCTTTCAGTTTTGTTGCATTTCGTACCTGTAGTTACATAACAATACTGCAAGATACGTTGACTACGATGTTTTACGTTCCCGAGAGAAAAAAGAATAGAAATGCGTGCAGTCAATTTCGCTGACATTGATTTAAAATAATGTGCAGAGAGTTCCAGCAGCTCTCTCCTTTGAGCTAGCCGACGGAGAGGCACCGATTAAGAGCGCTAACGAAGCTTAAAGAAGGAAGAAAAAAAGACTGCAAATATTGCTCAAGACGTGAAACGGGCATTAAGTTAGACGGAACTGTGAGGCGAAGGGAACGGAGGAAGCTTTGAAACAGAATTAGAGAAACTTGCGATGTGCCGAATCAAAGGCGAAAAACGGCGTGACTGATGCAATCAGAGTTTCCGAGCCATCTTTCCGCATATATACTTAGTGCAAGTCGGACTAATGGGGCGTCAAACGTCGAAACGAAAGAGTGGGCGTGCGTAGGAGGGGGGCCAGGCAGTCGTTCTTTGCCACCTCCGCTGCGAAGCCCACTCTGCAATTTTTTTTTTCCGACACGCTGTGCGTTCCTGACACGCTTCCTACTTTCTTTTTTTTTCTTTTTTTTTCTCTGTTAGCCTCTTCATTAGTCATCTGTTCTTAGTCGGCATCTCCTGCTGTCGCCTAGTCGCAACTCACGCTTCAACTATCCTCGAGTATTTGCCGGCGCGCTCACATATATGTAGGCGTTGACTAGCACGGAACGAGTCATCGCCTCAGTGTAGGGCAAAAATGAAAGCATAACCAAAAAAACAAACGGAGGAAGGAAGTGGGGCGGTGCCTCATTAACTGCCATAATTGGTATAATCGAATGCCTCCAACTCGCGCGCTTGTATGTCGCGGCGGCAGCGAAGCGTTCTTCGCGCGCATACCTACGTATACCGGACGTGTCTCCGCCCATTCCTTTTGTTCTACGGAAAGAAACTAATTCAATTAAATGCGACTGCAAATCGAATTGCTGCAGGGCCGAACGAACGGAAAGACGCTGGCAGTCGTAACGTCGCCGATGGGCTCCAGTAGCGTGTGGCAGTAACAGCGGCAGCAAACGTTCCGCCGAGATACTACATTTGGAGGCGGAGGCCCAGCTTCAGCTGCGTCGTGAAGCAAACGCGGAGAGAGAGAGAGAGAGAGAGAGAGAGAGAGAGAGAGAGAGAGAGAGGTAGAGAGAGAGAGAGAGCGGAGAAATAGAGCTACGTACATGACGGTGTGCAATGACTAGTAAACTTTGAAGTGAAACGAGATTATTTGCGAAGCAGTGCTTCCACTTTGTCTATCCGGCCCCTTTCTCTTCTTCATTCTTTCTTTCGCTCTCCGTCTTTCTCTTTCCCATCCCGATTTCGCGATCCCCCTTTTTCTTCGCGCTCTGGCAGGCTCGTTTCTCACGGACGCTTTAACCATTCTCTTTGTCTCCCGTACGATTTCTTTGAACGGTTAATTTATTCCGGCGCTTACTTGCATTTCCTTTTTTTTTTCATTGCTGCAAAATCTGTGTGTTTGGAGAGATCTTTTTTGTGTTTTTCTTATGTTTGATTTTGTTCCCTATTCTTAGTCCTGTGCCTTCGCTCTGCGCTAACGAGGTTGAAATTAGGAGAACACAAATGTAATCTGGCCTTTATCCGATATTCCTTCTGGAGGCGAAAGCCGTCAAGTGGTATTTTCGCCTTCTGTTTCTTTTCGTTGTGTTTTTGTGCTGCCGCGCTGTTAATTTGCTTAATGAATCGCTAGGCAGAAATTGACTTTTCATGCGCGGATTAGAAGTCATTATTCTCCGGATTGAATTGGGTGCATTCGATTTTGTTCCTGCATTGGTGCTTCTTGTCTTTCTTCCTTTGTTTTTTCTTTCTACTTTTTGCCCAGTACACGTGTTCCTTGCTGGCGAAATCTTTAACCTTGCCGTCTTTTTCTCCTCTTTTCCTCCTTTTCTTTTTTCTCTTGAAAGCAGCGTTTGTATCCATCACAAGGCAGTTGTGCAAGTCAGACCTTTCAGCGCCAATGGAATTAGTAATTCCCCCGCCGAATTTGGTGTGCAAGTGCGTGGGGGACAGGGAAGAAAAAGGCAGGCCGTTTCTTTTATTTCATTTTTCTATTTTAACCCGTCTGAAGTTGACAGCAACGCTCTCCACTCAGAAATATAAGTCCCTCCGGCGGGAAAATCGATTATGACAAGTACGTAGATGGACTAAAAAGATCAATGTATTCTCCTTCTGGGGGTTACACGAGTTGTCTCGCTCACTGACATGGTGCATAATAAGTGCTACAGCCATGCAAATCTCGCGCCTTTGCCGAAAACTACATTTGCGACCACAAGGGGCGCTGTACTTCCATTTGCACACAGGACATACCAGCACGTCAAAATGTCGGGTTCGCCCCACGAAAGAAATGAGGCTAAGCCTATTCGTAGTTCGAAACAACCTGCTGAGACTTGAAGACCGTGTCAGGTCCTAATTGCTTTGACCACGAACGCTTGCTTGTAGAACCACAAACGCTTGCTAATCGGTGGGGTGTTCTGTCTGACGTAAATGTCAAAAAATTATTTCTCTAGAGTGAGTGTTTTGGTCGAGATGCGGAAAGTAGCGAAACGGGCGGCTTTCTGAAGCTGACGTCGAAAGTATAAATGCGAAGAAAGGAGGTTTTTGTGCATAGTTCGCTATGTTTGCATCACCAACTGCAGTGTGGTCAAGGCCCACTTATTCACAGTGCTCGTTCTCGAATAGGCCTTCCGCGGAGCACTCTGCGGCGTCAACTGGCCAAACTCATTGACACAAATTCTGTACGGCGAATCTCACACAGTTCCGCACATATGTATAACAGCAGCGCCAAGACTGGGAACTTATCAAGAAACGAAAAAACAAAAAAGGAATTCAGGTGAATGATTGCTAATCAGCGCGCACTCATTTACGTTAAGTTAGGCAATACCACTTTTTTGTGTGTGTTTGTGGAACAGAGAAGTAGAGATACGACAAATCCGATCTGAAGTAGGTGACTTGGGCTGCCAACCTGTGCAGCAACTACACAAAGTCTAGTATCGCTCGCAAGATTAAATAAAAAAATATAGCTAGCGCACATCCAATACGCATGCTTTATTATTACTTCTTCGCGGAGATATAAAAAGAATGGTATCTAATATTCCGGAGGTCCTAGCTAACGTTAGCCAAGCTGTTCAACGAAAAAAAAATGACTAAAAGCACACGCTGTAATATACAGGTTTGAGACGTATATATGGTGTTTGGTCACCAGAGCTCTTACGATCCAACACGGTAGCTCTCAAAATCGCATCTTGCACTGTGTCTTTTAATCTTTTCTTTTCGTTGAACAACTTGGCTAATGTTAGCTGGGGCACGCGGTATATCGCTGCATCACGAAAGAATGCCACAGTGCCGCATCGCACCATGTTTCGCGTTTGAATTTCTACAAGTGCAGCAAGAATCACATTCCCGCATTAAGGCCTTCTCTGAGCGTTAATTCCTTCACGGGGTCTTTATTCTCGTTACGTTTGCTTCCCTAGGACTTCCACCAAAATAATTATGAACAGTTCATTGCCATCTGCTTTTCTGTTTTCATAGTATTTGTGGAAGCTTCTTAAGGTCGCTCTAATCTTACTGCGAAAACGGGCAATGTCCTTGTCCCACGAGCGAGAAGTCTGCTAAGCCACCGTGGAAATCCGCCGCAATCCGATTAGTTTCCCACAAATAATGCAAACTTATCTTTAAAACACGGGTTAACATGCACGCTGTGGCGTATTAATTAAATTAGTACCCCAAACATGGGGTATTAATTTCTGTCGGTTGATACCAACAAGAATTCGCCCGTTTCAGATAATCTACTTTCCCTGCGCCTTTAAATATAGCTGCTCCTCTCGTACTGTGTACAAGCATAGCATGTGCCTACCTACATGTTTAAAGGTTCTCTATCTCTAGAAACAATAAATTATCCAAAACTTCGTTTGCTGTGGGCTTCTTGTGAGTCTGCAATGTGTAACGCCTGTTTAGGCGCACGAGGATAATCAACATTGAGCACTGTGATCAATAGAACGTCGAAGTCCGGAAATAACGTTCTCCAGAGGGCGACTTTCTACGACTTTCGTTGATCGATAATCTTTGCTTTTCGACATGTTCGAGGGGCGTTGCACTTAACCATATATATATTCTGCGAAAATGAGTTAACACTCCTTCGCTGTTGTCTGTACAGTTAAAATTCCATTTAACGAAGTGATGACCACGCTGAAATTATTTCGTTAAATCAGGAAGTACGTAAAATCGTGACATGAACTTGTCGGTCCTTCGAAAGCTAAAATTATAACGCGGCGACACGCAATAGCTACCGTGGCATTGTATTTGCCGCTAATCCATGCCATCTGTCGCATAAACCATGAAATAACGAAAGCAGCCATCGCCGCCTCTATCGACGCGGCTGTTGAGTCGACTGTTCCGTGCATGGGCAGGGCGTGCAGCCTCGTCAAAATAATGCTAGGGATGTGACCATGGCACCTGGATGTTTTAAAGCGATAGCCTTAGAGCGCACGCTCGAAGAGAAACCCGTATCCGTCAGAATTGGAAGGAAATCACCGCATTTTTTACTAATTTATTTCAGGAAAAAGTTCGTTAAATCGATTTCAACCAAGTGGGTTTCGTTAATTCGGGTTGATGATAACACTGATCCCTATGGGTACCTGCCAGAGAATGGAATTTTTTTCATTAGGTCGGGAAATTTGTTAAATCGGGTTTTGTTAAATCGAGTTTCAACTGTATATGTCTTGCACATATTACAGCCTTGCATACGTTGGATTAACATAATTTTTATGAGTGTGATTTACTGTAAACTTATCGGTAAAGATCGCGGCAAGGTGATTTATTTTACAGAAGACATATTTCATTCGTTGAATAGAAAGCATCCTACAGACAGCAATGTTCCAATGTCAACGTGGAGGTCACGCAGGCTGTCAAATTTTCGCAAAAGATACTGTACGATGTATCTTTGTATCCCTTTGTATCCCTCTGTAGTCGCCGTTTTTCTAAATTACCAGCCACAAAAGCTTTACAGGACTAATCCTGGCCCTGCGAAATCTAACGATTATGTTCCAATGCTATTTCTTGTCGCTATTCATCAGTGGTCTGAACGGCGTTGAGCCAATGTTATCCGGGACATCAGTAACTAGCGCATAAACTATGCTAGTTGGCGCTAGAAAACTAGCGCTAGTTGATGTCTCAGGTTTGTAATAAGCACCAAGTAGCCCAACTGTCTTCTCTAATTGAGTTACCCGGGAATGGCCGGCCACGAACGGTGATGAAACCGGATGATAAGAAAGGAACCGAATCGAGTGAGAGAAATCCTTACATTATATCAGCGCTGTAGTGTCCAAGTCAAGACAAATTAGGACAACTTGCTCACTTTCTTTTCTGGCCATGGATAGTAGATTTGTACAAAAGCAATGAAATGATAGTAAATCTAAAACCTACTTAGTAGTGAAATTAAAATAGTGGAAATTGCTTCGGTGAACTACACAGAACTGATATGGGGGGGGGGGGGGGGTACTCTCTAAAGTACGCCAGACATTCTACTGTAGAATATGGGATAAATTTCCAGTGCTTGAACCAAAACTTGCACGTATCAAACTGAAGTTAGCGTAATCATATGTTGGGCATCGAAGGATCACTTTCTTACGTTCCTTTCACCTTTAAAGTGACTTCCGGCTGCGTCCTAGGTACCTTAAACTACCAGAGCATAAGCAAAAGCCAATTCCTGTATGAACCCTCAGTGATATACATGTTGGCCGAGTCAGTTCCAGACGCATGCGTTGCACCCACCCTTATTGTGCGCTCGTCTATAGCCGACGCGGGCGCGGAGAGAGCGGTGAGCGGGTAAGGGCGCTTGGGGCCACACTTCTCAATGCCAACTGAGATTCCAAAAACGATTCCTCATGCCAACCTGGGGATGCATCAGTTTCTTTATGCATTTATTAAGGTTAGCGAGGATGGAAGGATGGAGAAAGAAGATGAACAACTGCCAACATACTACGCGCGCGATAAAAAGCAGCGTTTTGTGCCTAGGAACCGACACCGCCTCACACGAATAAATTGAGAAAGAAGCAGGCGTTGCGGGGCCTGTCCGATACACTCGGCGCGCGTGTGTTACAAGCGGCGGATCTTCGGAGATGTGAAAGCTGTACAGGTACAGTGAGTGAGCTCCCTATACGGTCGCGGGATAGTGTACCTGTGTATATATGTGTGTGTGGGAGGGGGGAGTTGGGCGGGGGGGGGGGGGGGGGTATCGCTCGCGAAACCCTGCTTTCCTATCCAGTAACTGCGAAGGCGAGTAAAATTTACGGGCAGGTGGGATGCTCGCAGGTGGTATCACAGACGCACACGCAACTATACAAAGAGAAGCGATAACTGAAGATTCAAGGAAGCGAGAGGAAGTGAAAACAATAGAAAAAGGCTTCGTGCAAGGTGAAACACGCGTTCCCGGACGGTAAGTGTGGGTTGCAGCCGTGGCTTCCGCAGTTGCCTCACGGGCGTTTCCGCATCTTTTGTTCACTTCCTTTTTTTTTCGTCCCCCTCCGAGCATCGCGTCTCTTTCTCCTGCGTGGCACGAGCCGGGCGGCACAATAAAGCAGAGGCGTCGCCTGGAATCCGTCTCAAAATCCATTTCGGTGATTGCCCGCCTCTATCTGCACACAAACGAGCGACAGGCGAGCAAGCCGGCATCGAGAGACGGACGCGAGGATCACAACTAGAAAAAAAAGGGAAAAAAAAAACAGTTCAAACGGCGGCCACTCGCTACTACTGCCGCGAGCGCCAAGATTTGTCGAAGTTTGCGGATCGGCTTGGCGTTTACCCTTGCTGTTTTTTTTTTTTGTTATTCTACAAGCTGGCCGAATCGTGCGTTGTGATACCATGGCCATGCTTACCGTCTCCTCTTCTGTTGTTGGCCGGTGCTTCTCGGGTGGCTTCTTCTTCTTCGTCTCGCTGACTCGTCCATACCTTTTTCCGTTTGCCCCCTTGTCCTCCACCCTTTCGTGTGTTTGTACTCCTTTCCCGACTCGGGGCCCGCCTTGTTGTTTAGCGACCGAATGACGCGCGGCTTTAGCTCGGAGCTTTCTCATACTCCACTTCTCCCGATGTTAGGCCGCGGCCTTCGTCTCTTTTTATTCTTCTCTTTCCTGAAAGGTGTAATATTTCCTTCTCGAAAAAAAAAAAAAACGCGTTGACCCAAACTTTTGTATACGGGGCGAGCGTACGTACCTCAAGGGTTACACGGCCACTCTTCACGCCTTCCTCGATAGTTCTACTTTTTTTTGTCACTTTTCTGTCGGCCAATCATCTATCGTTCTTTGCTGTTGAGCTATCACCGAAGTGCCGCGGTTGACTTTTTCCTGGCGCACATGCGCACACACGCGTTCTCCCAAGACGGCGTTGCACTTCGACACGATTGGCTCGCGGATCGGTGTACGGCCGCGCTCTTCCCCGTTTTTCTTCAAAGGTGAGCGCGAGGCCCTTCAAAAAAATGAACCGCCCTTGGTGAACGCCTCTCAGTTTAGGGGCCGGAAAAGAAGAAGCGGCTGCATGAAATTGGGAAGCTATTACCGGAATTGCCGGGAGTCAAAATACGTTTGTCTCTTTTACTCCTACACAAGGCGTTAGGTTTCAGGCAGGCGAACGAAGGGAGAAAGAAAACAGAGAACGTGCGCTTGACTCGACAATCCTGGGAGTCTTCAAAAAAAAAAGGGCCTTTCGAGCTTGTTAGCTGCTATATCGCCGCAGCTGTCCAACATCTGCCAGCGACGCCCATCTCAGATGTATCCACTTCTCTATACACGATCCGCTGCCGGCAGATTAAAGTGAGCACTTGGATATGCCTCGGGCTCACACTTACCCCATCTATACTCTCAGTGCTGTAAAGAGCTTGCGCAACTTTCTTTTTAGTTGCCACGTTCACGCTTTGCTGCGTTGCGGCACTTCATCCGCGCCCAAGTCGTCTTGCTTTGTTTCCGATACAACTCTTTTTGCATCAATGATATTGTGTTCGCTTTTACACGGGAGAATAACTTTTTTTTTTGCTTTTTCAATAGCGTAAAATTATAGCAGCGACTATTATACGATGGTGTAACAGCCAATTTGAGCTGAGTGCCTTTCTAACAACCAAACGTTGAGGTAACTTCGGACGCATTTGTGATACTATGCCAGGGTTGCGATGTGGACAGGTGAGCTTCCTAAAGATTTCCAACAGGCTTTTCTTCTTGACGTTGCGCCCTTCCCAACGTTTGCGCAATGTTTCCCCTTGCAGTTCTCAGTGAAGAAGCTTTACCGAAGATTTATAGCTTGAACGTAAGCTTTTGTTCTTAATTCTGAAGAACGTCGAAGCGAAAAGTAACGCGCTTGATTCAGGAAACCTAACACGCACCAGCTCCCAGATTTTGTTAGGACTTAGGCTATTTAGGCCCTGTTTCCTATACGGCGGGTGCTATTTAAGGTGTGACAAGGTGCCACTACCTGCGTCATCAAATCTTTCAAGGTTACGTGGATCATGTGTTGGAACCATATTAATCCAAAGCATGTTCTATTTTTAACGGTCCCGCATCGCACTAATGGTGCGCCTAAATTGCTTTACTTTGTGTTTTCACCATTTCCCGAAAAACCTTGTCGCACGTGGACATAAGTTGCAGTGAACAACTTTGGAATTACAAATATTTTGTTTCTGTAAAGTAGACTTAAACCTTTTTGTTTTTGTTACCATAAAGGCAGTGCTTCCCTTCGGCGTATATTACTCGGCCTTCAAAGATGTGAATGTTACATGGATCTTCAGCTTCGAACACGTGATATTGTATGGTTCTGCCCGAAACATTCGCGAAAAGCGGAGGATTGTAAGACAATTTCGTTATTCAAGAAGTATAATTCTCTAATCCAGTTTGGTGCTCGTCTTTCCTATGTCTTTAAGGATCATAACATTTTCTCTGTTAGGGGACGATTTACTCGGAACCTCGCCTAAATCCTATAACGTAAATTTGAACCAAGGACCTTGCATGAGCTCCTGGAGTCCCGACATCAAGTTATATGCACCTCCTCAACACGAAACTGCAACAAGCTTGTAGAAAACCTATAATAGTAAACCATTTAGGGCACCCTAAGGCGCTCCAACATTTCTTCTGGTTTTTCGAAGCCTAGGACCTTCATTAAACGGAGGGAAAAAAATGTGGCAGTTTCGCGCCGAAGACGAAGCACTGATAGTGGTAGTGATGTATAGTATTGCGCTTGTATTCCTCTAACGGTGTTCTAATTACACGCCGGCGCGACATGTTGGAGCGGCGCGGCACGTGCGGCAAGGGCTGCTGCGCAGAAGGAACAGCCCCCCGTCAACTACCAGGCGTCTCACGAAGCTGGAGCGAGGAGGGGTGGTGCCCGTTGCGTTTTAGGCACCGCATCTCGATCGTGCGCGGGATGAGGCCGACCGTCGGCGTTAGTCAAAACGAAGGGGAATGTTCGATAACGTTGGCTCAACGCCCACTGTCCGTTCTGCTCAGACTGGTTCGTACGCAGAGTATCTCAGCAGCAACGCACCCGCTGCGTATCGTGTATGTGGGTACATGTTCATTTTATTTATTTGTTTCTTTAAGATACTTTCAAGACCCAGAGGCATTACAGAAAGAAGTGGGTGAACATAACAAAAAATTGTGCAAGATACAAAGACATATTCAACGTGGCCTTTCATAAATGCTGGCTTTGAAGGTGTCGGTATCCAGGATGGCTGCAACGGTGGCGGGAAGGTGGTTCCAATCTTTGCTTCTGCCAGGGATGAATGCATTACTACAAAATTTAGTACGTGAAGACGGCGCTCCAACTTTGAAACTGTGGTCAGAGCGAGATGATATGTATGACGGTTGGGCGAATGTATGACACCCTTTGGCAAGGCCTAGCCCCTGTGCTATTAAACACCACGTACCATCCACGTACGTGCGCACGATGGCATGCAAGAAGTGGAAGGGACAACGCTGTCCTCACTCCGTCACCAATTCGACTGAGCGGAGTGCGTGACGGCACATCGACTTCGCTTAGACCTTATTGCAATTGAGCGCACTCGGCGTCTCGAATGACCCTTCAATCCTTCGTGCGCGAGCCGGGTACGCGTCGTCGATGGCGGGACTGCACGACGACGACGACGACGACGACGACGACGACGACGGCGCCTGCAGCGATGGTGCGAACGTGCCTGCAGCCTTTCTATATAATTGTTATTGCAATAAAACGAAAAGCCGGAAATGTCACTTCAGCGGACCATTCGATGCAGATATACGAAAAGCGAGGGTTGCACAAAACTGAGTTTCTGTCTCCAGATCTTATGGCAATGCCTCATGGAATTACCGATCCTGACTCCATGTCACAATGATTTGTCACATTGCAACGCGTAACAATGAAAAGACAGTTGTTTTTTTTTTCTTACTGAGTCTAACCGTTGTCTCACCGAAAAAAAAGTTGTTGAGAGCCGTACGAGCCAAGAGATGATATGGTGGGTTTATGGTGAAGTATTTTATAGCGCACGACAAGACGAGAAAACAGAAAGACGTGGCACACTAAGGCGCTGTACACACAGCGCCTTTGCGTTTACAACGTGTTTCTGTGTGCTCGTCTTGCCACGCGCGATAAACTTCACCATGTCACACGCCGAAAACGCTGCGTTACTGAAGGTAGGCTTGTGTTCTCCTCCTGCCGTCTGCACTAGTGGCACCGGCTCTAGTCCAGATTGTTCATGGGAGAGATTGCTGAAAGAAGCCAAAAGTGAGTTACATGCTTGAGGATCGCGACTCGTTGATTTTTTTTACAATGTCGCCAGTTGGAAGTTCAGCCAACTCGGCCAACCAACTCGGCCAAGGGACTGTCAGTCCCCTTGCGTGTGCCGGCAATTTTCAGTGATCGGCAGTCGTAGAAGAGAAGGTCTCTGCTTATTTTTGGACTTGCTTGTTTTTGGTTCACGTAACTTCGAGCCTCTGTGAGCGAGAGAGAAGTACTTTAGCACAAAGGGGAGGCGCTTCTATCGCAGACCGCCTGGGCTTGGCAAAACACCGCTTGCATGTCATGCGCGCCCCACAAACGCGCTGCTGGAGCCTCTGAAGTCCACAAGCCTTTGTGACGCTTTGTAAATATCTCTAGCGTGTGCGTGCGTGCGTGCGTGCGTCTGTGTGTGTGTGTGTGTTTGTGTGTGTGTGTGTTTGTGTGTGTGTGTGTGCGTATGCGTGTGTGTGCGCGTGTGCGTGTGTGTGTGCGTGTGTGTGTGTGCGCGCGTGTGTGCGCGTGCATACGTGTGTGCGTGTGTGCGTGCGTGCATGTGTGTGTGTGTGTGTCAAAATTATCGCGGAGTCACCGACTATGACATGCCTCATAATCAGATCCTGATTGTGGCACGTAAGGATAATTAACTAATATAGAAGATACTGGTGACTGCCCGAAAGAGTATGTGCTGGAATTCTAGAGCCCGTAATTTATTACCAAAGGGGCAAAGAAACTAACAAAGGTGGCCACTAGCTTCTCATCTCGAAGTCTCTAGCGGTGCTAAATACTTCTACGGAATTCAGGCATGTCTGAGATGACTGCAACATCAGCTAAACAATACTACTCTTTAAACATTTCGGACCACTGGGTTTCAGTTTCCACCTGTGCTGGGCCTCAATCAATGAATGCTAAGAGTTTACATAAATTTGCTCAAGTTTCGCTATGTTTCATTTTCCAAAGCACCATCGCTTTGGCATCACACAAGCGCACGTTCACACTACTACCCTTCCTTATAAGTTAACGTAACTTACTCCGAAAACAATATATCATTGTAGTGTGACTTTCACTAGCGTCCACTGACGTGGACATCTGCGAAAACCTTGCGCTGCAAGCACTCGATTTGGAGGTCGGTTCTGTCCTTATTACGCCTCTCTATGACGGCCCTCTCAAGGTACCTCAAGCGGACAGACAAAAAAACTGTTACCATCAGAAGGATGCGTATTCGTATCACGTCTGGGTCACGGCATTATAGGGGCCGAAGTTGCGTCCACTGCAACAATGAGTGAGTCGGCAAGCGACAGTCCTGAGAACCGTTCGGACCGATAGCAGGAGCAGACGCAGCTCTCTCTTATTCTTCTTCCCTTCCAATCTCTCGCGGCTCACAGCACGAGGCATGAGAGAAACGTGCCGGAGCGCGCCATATATGCAAGGCGGCCGAGGAGGACGACGATAGCTGCTAGACCTTAGCCAAATAACAGAGCACTTCGCCAACGTAAGCTATCGCGCACGTACTTTTGCGCATCCTTACTTTGGTTCGCCTTTATTTGCTTCTTCAACGAGTGAACTTGCGAAAACACTTTCTTTAATGGCGATGTATATATAGCCAAATAAAAGCGGGATAGCTATGCCCATTCACATACGTAGCATAATGCAAGAAGTTAGACTCCTATTTCGAATCCATATTTTGTGTATTAACTGTAACATAATATTTTCTATGCTTGCCAAAGCAGGCTTTACGGCAAGTTGGAGGTACGTGGTCATGCCAAGTCATATATGTGGGCGTCTTCGGGGCGAAATCCCCGCTCGAAACACTGGATACAGTTGCTAGGTTTGGTCCCCTCTACAAAGAATCGACGAGTTCCTCTTGTGTCCGTTTGAAACGAAAACCTTAAAGCACTCCGCTCCCGACGAGATATATCATAGTGACAAGCAATAGAGACGAGGTGCCTTACCTGGCACAAGCAATAATCAGAAGCAGAAATAAAAGCTAGGGAACAAGCGCAATGTGTACTCTTCTTCCGGTGCACGCTTTCTTTGTACACAGAGAACAGAACCTCTCTGATGCCCGAACGACGTCGTCGGGTCGCCCACTGGGCTCTTACACAACCCGATTCCGTCGTTCTCTACAGCCCGTCTCGCAAGCGATGCTCTCAAAACGTGCTGTTCTTTTTTTTTTCCTATTTTCATCTTTCAGTTGCCGCAGTCGTCTCAAGCTAACAGGTAGCGTGCCCACGCTCAGCAAGGTCGTACATGCCACTGAGCATCGTTACTCGATTGAAATAGATCGCCCGGATATGTGCAGTCTATATGCATTTGACATGGCATATAAACATTCGCTATGGCAGAGGAGCACGCGTCAGGGGCTGGCGGAGCAGGTTAGAAAAACGCCCTGTGACAGTGGCGTGCAACTTACAAGGAAAAAGAAGTAAGGCGCAGCAAGATAGAGAGAGAGGGAGCAAGTTTGGTGGTATCTGGAGATGTTATCCTGGCGACAGGCTTGACGTGATATTTCAGGTGAGTTGGTGAAGAATGAAAGGGCTGAGATAAAAAGCAAAAGCAAACCAAGAGGCGGCTGGTCAAGGCTGCTTGAAACCATGTCATATTTAGCAGCATAGAAAGAGCAGCGTGTAGGACGGGCTGAAGGGCTGACAGAAGTGAAACAGCCCGTAAAAGCAAGAGCAAAAAGAAAACGCAGTTCGAAAGGAAGATGACGCCGAAGGCCTAACAGGGAAAGAGCGTCCTCATATTAGATACGCGCTCCCGTCCCGAGGATTATGCTGCCCCAGAGTTACGGCCGTGCCCCTCTCTATAGCCTCCTCCTCCTCGCGCTTCTCGACATGCTCGTTCTTTCGCTAAGCCCCGATGCGAACTTATTTCCCCGGAGTAAGACGGTATCGGCAGTCGGCACGTCATGTCTGTCGTCGTCCCCGACGGATGCGGCATGGCGTCCCCGGTACACATCACAAATAAGTCGTTTAATCATGACTGAGACTCGATGTCTGCACAGCACCACTCTTTCCAGAAACTGGAGCGCCATTGAATCAAAACAAAAAATAAATAAGAAGAATAGGAAGGGGGGCGGTGCTGCCTATGTATTGGTAGTTCCAGAGAGCAGATCCCACGCCTCTTTTTTTTTGGGGGGGGGGGGGGGGGGTGAGAGAGAGAGAGTTGCTGAAATCGATGCAATTCAGTCGGGAAATGGGACAGAATGCTCGTATAGTAAACCGGGGAGATCCCGTTGGAGTGATGCTTCATAGTTTAGGTTCTTATCGTTAAAAATGGACAGAGAATAGATGCGCAAGATGACATGGAACCGAGGTTGGACAAACAGCGCAGACAGCACGCGCAGCGAGTAGCGTTCTTGCCTTTGGTAGGCAGTCACTTGCAGGTTTAGTTCAGGCCGACATCACTGCCTTCTTTCAAATAAATTCTCTTTTCATGCAGCGCATCCGGAGTGCAGTCACTTTTCTTTACCTTTGAGTTTAGACTGCAGTAAATTTGTTATGGAGAATTGTAAGCGGGGCAAGCTGAGTACGTGGATTTGTGTTTGAAGGATAAAGCTCAGCTGCTTCAATAAGTTCCGTTACCTTCAAAGTCAATGCTTTCTTCTGTCTCTCTTTGTCTTTGGTTCTTCTTCTGCAGGTTTCTGCGTTATACGCTTCAAACCCGAGTAGACTGTGAATGAGAGCACGTGGCTTAATTCTGTCTTCGCTTGCAGGCGTTTGTGCGTCAGCTGCGATGGGTTGCGGCAAGTAAAAATGTAGGTTCAGGTCCTTGCTAATAAAATATGGATTAAAGAGTCCCCCGTGCATGCACTCATTTATCCTTCATGACTTCATCATCTGGAAAAGGAAACTGGCATCATTCGAACTCCCATTTGATCCCGGCGAGCATATTCGTCCTCAAATAGGGCGTGTTTGTCGCTCTTCTATTTCACGTCATAGTCTTCCTGTGGAAACGTTGCGTGATAAGTCCTGGTGCTTGTGTGAAAAGACTATTTGATATGTAATATTGAACCCTGTATGATGTATGGCGGAACCACTCAAGAGATAAGGAGTAGCCAGCACCTTAAATTGTGCGCCAACATCTCCTTATGTCGTATCATTAAAAAAAATAAATAAACTCAGCCTCCAGAGACGCGAACGATGCACATTCAGCTTGGCTGACAAATTAAAAAAAAAATCAACTGTATGCATCCGCCGTGGCAGCTCATTGGCTATGACGTCGCACTGCTGAGCTCCGAGGTCGCGGGTTCAATCCTTGACGCGGCGGCTCCAGTGGAACAGCATTCCGACGAGGCGGACTGCAAAAATAAATGCTCGTGCGCTTAGAGTTACGTGCACGTGAAAGAATTCCTGGTAGCCGAAATTATACCCGAGTCTACCACCACCGGCATTACTCATAATGGGATCGTTGCCTTGGCCCGTAAACCCTCAGGATAATAAAAAAAAAATCGAAGTGGATGCAGCGTCACAGTGCACTGTAGCGGTGCACGGGCTTCGTTCTACGTTGCGTGGCCGGCATGAACGCTGCGAGCACGCGCACTAGAGTGGCCGCTGAACAGCTGTGTGCAAATAGCCAGGACAGCAGGACACGTAGGTCAGAGCGGAGCGCATCGTAAACGCTCCGCTTAAACTCTCTAATGTTTCCGCGGTGAAGTTCTTCGAGCTTGGGGAAAATAAGCCGTACGTGTGAACCCTACTGGTACTTCATTAACAGATTTTCAAGTCAAATATATTTATTCCACGTCATAATAAAATATGTCATCCACAGCACCACATCTTGTTTTGTTGACCATGTGAAGCTTATACTACGGGATCTCTCAATGCTTCTGCTTGCTTAGGTTAGTCAGTGCAGCGCGCTCGAAGTCAAGTGATTCCAAGTACGTCCATGTAAGGAGCTCCACAAATTAGCCGATATAAAAATGCTGCAAGTAGAGCAATATTTGTATGCGAATCTAACGGTATTCTGGTTTCAAAGCTTACGGCGCAATACCGTCAACGTTTGAAAACTATAGCGTCATTTGTGGTAAGGATGAAGAAAAAAAAAGTATTTCTTTAGTGTGCTATTGACTGACCACATGAATTAAGCTTATCTGTGGGCAGGGCCCAGTCCGCGGGCAGTTGCGTTTGCTCCTAGCCGCCGACACCCTATGACAGCTTTCCTTTCTACTCTTTTCTTTTTTTTCCCCAGTAAGCATTCTTTTCAAATGCGGACCTGCCTTTCCTGCGCGGTTACTCACCGCTTCCGGGAGCCGATCCCCGAGCCAGTGTACTCTAGCACATGCACTAAAATAGTGACCTAGGGCTGCACTTTAAGTGCAGAGTTATCACCATACGTCCTGATAGCGCTCAAAGTGACCTTCAAGCATAGTCGAGCACCGATGAAACAATGCGCAATTCCTCATCGTTTTACAAGAAAATAGCCTGGTGGGCTAGTCATAACTTGGCTAGCCTGGTTGGCTAGTCATAACATCATAACTTGAGGCAATGCGCGAAATATCATGTAGGATGACGGTGCTTTCTGTTGTCCTACATGCTGTTTTGCGCTTTTCCTCGAGCTATCGTTTTACACTTCCGCTCTCAGATTCTAGGCACTGCGCATCTGGGTTTACCCAAAAGTACGTACTGACATCAGCAATTGCACACATTGAGCTTGCTCCGCTCTAATCAGTAAATTCACCAGTGAAAGCACCAGTAATGTGACTCGTTAAGACAAGATCAAAACCACTGTCAGCGAACCGACGAACAGTGTAATTTATGCCAAGTGATGTACATACCTACTTTTGTACATACTCTAGCGATCTAAAAAATGTGCATAATTATCATTTCTAACAATGCGATGTCATATAATGATTTCATTTTCTCAACTTGGAGTGTCGGGCTTGTTTCAGAAAATTACGACAATTTGTGAGCGCCTTTCTACTTCAAAGAGCAGCGCTTCGCGTAACATAGTGCTCAGCTGCAGTTGTGGCTTCGAAATTTTATTGCGATAGCAATTATATGGACACTCCAGGCGCATTTCTGCCGTTGCCGTCGGCTTCGCCGTGAGATACGGTATAAAGTCGAAGGGCGATAACATCGTCGCCGCGCGCCGTATGCTGCATGTACGAGTGAAAGCGCTCGAAGGTGAGCCGTCGATCGCGGCTCAATCTCGCGTACGCAACGGACGAAAGCGAGGAGGAAGCGCGCCGTCTTCCGTCGCGTTCAAGGCTTCGGGAGGAGGGGAGTGAAGAGGGGCACGTTCTACACCGAGTGGCCGGGCGGTCGCGTGCGCCTGGCTGGACTACTGTATCTTGAAAGCCATCTGCCACGAGTAGAGTCCGCTTTGCGCTGTGGTTTCGCGATTTAGTTCGCGAAACCACAGCGCAAAGCGAGCGGCTGCGCGAAGGTAAATTCGCTCGCTGCTGCTGCCGTGTTTCCACAATTCAGCATTTTTAAAACTGAGCTTCCGCGGTCATCAGGTGAGATGTGTTCATAATTGCTTCTGCACACGTGTCACCATGCTTGTTAACTTATTCAGTATACATATGTCAACAGGTTTATACGGCCGATAACACTACTACCCATACTTCTTATAGATAGCTGTCCATTAATTTGCCATCACAATCAATGCTGTGCCTGCCGAGTGAAACTGCGACTTTTTTTTTTGCTTCTCACCACATTGCTATCTGTTGTTCGTGTACCATGTTGCGTATGTTCCCTGTTCCGTTTCAGATATAATTTTACGACCTAATTGTAGCAAGAAGTAAGTGTGCTAAAGTCTAGCTCACAACAGAGATAACATAGAACATACCGGAACGCATGGTCAACCATATAAACGCCAGAAAAGCAATTCACAAGAGGCCACATAAAACACAGGAGCACATAAGTCAACTCTCATAGATATTTGAACCACCTTATGCATTAAGGCATCTTGCAACCCATGCTTGACTTTGTCTAAATTACGCCTGGAGTGAACTTGTACAAGACGCTCATTGGGTTTCCCTCGCCCTATTCGCGTCAGGCGTCATTTTTACTAAGTCAATGCATGGGATTCGAATTGAAATACATTTCCGACTACGGGGGCCTAATTGCAGCAAAGACCAAAGTCGGGTGACAGAAAGGCCCATCAATTCAAGCAAATAAAGTAACACAAAATAAGGCCCAATAAGACATTGATACCTTACATTAAATGACACAAATTAATATGCCCCAAGAATATTCTTTAGTACCAGAATTCTCGCATAACCTGAGCAGAACGCTTAAAACGAGAAGATGGCTGTTTCCTCTTTCTGACTCTGATGTTATCCCAATGATAGCTCAGAGTCGGATGCTTCACCAAAATCTACCGATTAATATTTTTTTTTTTACAGCGAAGCCGTTAAAGGCCACTTTAACGAGCTTTTACTTTGACAAAATGTGTTATATATGAGTAATAAGTTGTATAGTCCTTTAACACAATCTTGGCAGGTCTGCAACGCTGGTAATTGCATATTTTTGTTGTTAGCAGCCTTTAAACTGCATCTAAGCAGACGGCGAGAGCCCTTCCGGTTTGTCGCTATGACCTAAGCTTCAGCACACCGCCTCCGAGATCTTTCAGTGTGCTGCAACAGCAAGAGGGGTATCGCAACGGATTTGCTGCGGTGATGAAAGCGGGCGAGCGGCAGCGTGGTCGATATCAAATGTAAATGCAACGCAACGTACGACGAAGCCCCGAAATTTCTTCGAAGGGTAATAACAAATCATATAAATAAAGAGGTCACCTCGCCTCTACCTGCTTTAAATAGGCAACAACTCCATTGCGGGATCTTTTTTTGAAAAAGTAAAAAATAATGTTTTGCTTCTCACGCTGCGATTTACCGGCCCTCAGGTCGAAGGTCAGTCAGTAGTTCGACGGCTGCGCGAGCGGAAGTACCCGAGCGGTACCGGTACCAGAAGTACCGAGTGGAAGTACCGGAAGTACCAATTTGCGCGGCAACAATGCATTCGTGAGTGTCCGTCGCTCAGAACTGCCAATTTCGGCCGCACACAGCAACGCATGCTGCTCCTGCAAACAAATCAAACAAATCCTTATAGCACTTCCTAAATGGAATTAGAGAAATTGCTTGCACAGCTTCGACGTATCAGTTGTAAGATTGGCTTACATCCGCGAATTATTTAATGGGGAGCATTCATTGGCTTATACCAGGCTCCTTTGCAGTAGGTAAGTGCTTCTGTCACTTCGTTTCACGGAAAGGAAATTCATGTGCCCCATGGTGGGATCGAAGCTCTGACGCCGAGCGCAGCGTTCCGAAGCTCTAGCGTTTAAGCCATGGTCACACCTGTGCTTCTCTTGTGCCATGGCCAACCAGCTCTTTGACGTGTGCGTCACGTGATCAATGACGCGTGCGTCACGTGAACAGCATGAGCTCTTAGCGCTGGCTTCCATTCGGGCGAGATACTTGTCGCTCCATTCCTTGCGTCATGAGCGGGAGCGTGGCAGTTGCTCCCATTCTTCCCTCCTGCCAGCTAAAAATTTGAGACGCTGTGTTAGACTTCATTACGTTGGAATTGGTCCGCATTCCCCAATTTTTTACTCGCAGTAGAACGCTACTGAGGTGCTGCGCGACATTATGCCGCCTTCAGGAACGTACCCAGGTTGTAACCAAACAGGTTGTAACGCTTCTCGAAGTAAAAAAAAAAAGGGGGGGGGGGAGCTGTCGTGATTCGAACGGACGTCATACAATCGTCGTCGTATTGCATCTGGCGTCGCACACATGCTCACGCCAACCACAACTGCTTGCTCTCTTGCTTCGCGCATACTATGGCGTTCGAATTTTTCAGCACTCCTTTTGTACTATAGTATATACTTTTACATAAATAAATAAGATGTTGGCACCGAAATGTGGTGCCGGCTACTCCTTCTTACATGGGTGACATGCATCACGTAGTGTCACATAATATGACAAACATGATATTAGATATCGCAAAAGGTGAAAAGGAGCACGTTATAAAATTACGCAGTATATAGTGAATAATATAATGCGTTAGGAAGGCCAGCGACACAATTTTTCTCACTGTCCTCTAGGCATCAATGTAGAACTGCACATCTCCCCGCAACTTATTTCAGTTTTCAGCTGCGGATAAAGGCGGCGGAATTGACATAGTCGCTTCCTTCGGCGCATAAGCACGAGTTTTGTGATGATGGGCGAGTGAACATGGTCGAATTCGGACGCATTTCTGCTCTAAGGATCTCAGGAACATTAAACCATGGAAGAGGGCCAACACGTTCGACAGGTGAAGGGACCAGATCCCAGAAATAGCAAGTACCTAATCTTCTACCTAGCAGTGTTTTGGTTTCAGGTTCAGGACAATGTGTGTTGGTCCTCCATAGTACAGGTATACAAGCTGTCCCAGTTAACTTTAGCCAAGCTGTTAGAAAGAGAAAACTGGTTCAATATACAATTACGACAGCTACAGCTTTCAAACAGCAGTCCTCTTTCGCCACCGGAAAATAGCCAGGTAAATCAATTCGGTCTATTAAAGGAATGATTGTAACGAAGGCATATATTTTGTGCAGTCAGGATATTTAGATTGCTTTGGTGGTTTTGTTTCGCGATTGCGTAAAGAACACAGCAGGTGACCGGGCCACCCGTCGCCGTAATGCAGATGACGAAACGTATGCACAAGCTCTATTCTTGGCTGTTTCTGCTTTTGTTGTTGCTGTTGTTGTTATAATTATAAAAGAAACGCCGCAATGGAGAAGGTTTTGCGATGGTGCTTAAATCATTTCTGCTCATTATGAACACGAAAAATTATATTTTGACCAGAACCATAGAAGCACCTTGAACAACAGCTGAATTCGGAAAAGTAGTAGTACCTACAAAGCAGGGAAAGAAGCGGCTCCATTAGAGAGGTGAATCCTGGAACTGTTCTCTACTCAGTCATAAATTCTTCAACAGCCCTGCAAACTTTACAATCCGTTTGCGAGACTATCATTTTACGTAAAGGGACAATAAGCAGGCAGGTCTTATAGTGTGTTGGTTAATTAGAGATTGATTGAAGATTGCTAAATACTCGTTATCTGCTTGTTTCTCTTCAGCCTAGGGAGGAAAAATTAAGGCAGCAATTTCATATTTAAATAAAATGGGGGCAATTTGATATGTGCGAGTTGCACCGAGAGCTTCAAGTGCGCAGGTTAATTATTTGCTTGAAGAATTATTACCGAATACTCGTTTTGTTCCAATTTTTATGCCTTATGCGATGCGTGTGGTAGGCTTCCCCGGCCTCGTCGACAAACTATGCGAAGCACGTTGGTTATATTAAGTCGAAGTATAGGAAGCATCTTGGCAGTGACCAACAATAAATGTTTACTCTATGCAGAATAATTAGTCTTTGTAGGCAGTTACTTAAGCAAGCGTTCTAAAGTGTCATAATGCCATTTTTTATAATGGGCCCAAAAAACTGTTCATGACGCCAAGTTCAAATTCCGTGATCATGGGGGAATTTTAAGTATAATGTGTGGCGAAGCTTTAACGTTACTGGCTTAAGTAGAAACGCTGCGACTATTTACAAAATCCTCGTTTATTTCCTATTTTCATGCCATATACAAGGTCTATAATTGGTTTTCCCGACATCCTCGGTTAACTGAACGATGCACCTGGGTAATAATTGGCGAAAAGATGGCAATGTTATAGGCTATGCGTACTTAAAGTTCAAAGCGTGCAGATGATATGCTGTTTTTGCAATCAATTACGCATGCAAGTGCTTCGGAGTGTTACAAGTGTGTTTCACGAGCAGTGCAAGAAAGAGACAGAATGAAGGGGGAAGCATAGTGAGGTTAACTAGACCTTGTCTAGTTTGCAACCTTATGCGTGGGGAGAGGTCTGGGGAGTAAATGAAACAGACAGAGAACGCATAAGCCTAATTCCTCCCCACACTAACCAATGTGTCGTACATCTGTAGTAGGGCATTTAAGTGGCGTTAAATTTGGCCCGCTTCCCTTGCATATTTACAAAAATGTCATTAATACCAATGTTAGCTAAACAAATCCTACTAATCGCCCGTGCTGTGGAAATCGGTTTAACCGAAGCTTTCACTTTTGTTTCTAAATAACGCTGCTGCTGCTTACCGATCATTTGCAAGTAGGGACTACATTACCCAGATGAACACTCCCACTGCTAATCGCCGCTCGACACAATACTATTGTGGTCGATCATGCGTACGACAAGCGATAGGCACGTTGAATAATTCGAGCGACGGCTTACCCGTGACGTCATCGTTGAACTGCCAAAACGTGCTTTCTAACGCTTCACAGCGCAATAGAGAGCGCGCCGTGAGGCTGCAGAGGGGCTTGGGTGTGTTGTTTTCGAGTGTATAGGCCGCTATGCGGCTTCTGTGCAATGGTTATGGTTCACTATGGTCACTTTGGGTAAAATAAATAAAAAAGAAAGTGTGAAATTTTTTTTTAATTATTATTACAGTGTGCTACAACCAACGCAATTGCGAGTCATATTTTTTAAAGTATTTTATGCGGGGGTTAATGTCTCAGGACATAAAGGGGTATAGGTTGCGGGCGAATGAGGATGAATAAATGAATGAAAATATTTGCGAATCTCATAAACTCCAGGAGGGATCGATAATGTGGTCCCTAGGTCCAAGCAGTGTACTGGCGAGGATTATGCGGCGAAAGTCCCGCTGCTGCTAGGTGCCGGAGCCTCGTCGGTTTCAACGCAGGGTAAACCCACAGCCGGTGGTGGATATCGGCTTCAGCATCGCGTGAGTTGCAGATTGGACACCCAGGGTGGGGATATAGCTGGCGAAAGTGCGGCCACTTCTGGGTCACGACAGGAGTGAGGGCAACCCCGACATGGATCCTCCGAAGCGCAAACTCCTCTGCACGGGGATGACTGCGGGGGAGGGTTACCGCACACGAAGGTATGAGAGCCCTTGTGCGGCGCCGGAGGTGCTCCTTTCTTATTAAAAGGAGGCTGGCATCATCTTGGTGAAGGAGCTGAAGCAGTGGTGATGGAGAGGTCGCTAGATGGGTTGAAGAATTCGAACGGCTCTGGAAGCTCAGAAGGTCGCGTGGGATGCACTTGATAGGTATTTGCTTCGGGATGCGCGCCGCCAGAAGATGGATCTGCTGTCATATTTCAGGGCTGTGACTGACGCGTCGCAGGAGCCGCGTGACCTGAAGGGCATCGGAGCGGATGACGATACGGGCCATGGGGACCATTGTAAAGGCCGTCACAGAGCACAGCGCTTCTCGAACAGCGAGGAGCTCAGCTCAAAAGAACGAAGGAGGCTCTTGTATTCAAAACCGGGACGCCTTATTAAGGGCAGGTGCGCAACGGCAAAAAAGTACAGTGGTCGTTTCACAATCCTGGATGCTTGCATCAACGTAAAGCCCAATGGAGCCAAGCGTCAGGTGGGCGTCTGGAGCTATAATTTGGTCACGAAGCGACACCACCACATGAGTTTATGTCGGGTGACGTATATCCGTTGGCTTGCTATTGCTCAGCTGTAGAAAACTCCAGGGAGGAAGAACTGGTGATGGCCGTGGTAGAAGGGAGAACGAGAAAGCGTAAGCCCTGAGAGCACACGTTGCATGTGAAAGGCTAGCATTAAGCCTGCGACCATCACGTCACTGCTGCACCAGCTCATCTAGTGTGTTCAGGTGTGCATTTTCTTGGAGAGCCACGATCGGGCTGATGCGGGGAAGGCAAGTGATGGCCCTCATTGCCTCGCGAAGACACATTAAAGACACATTTTTGGTGATATTTTAAAGCGACAGACATGGTTTCGGCATCTGTGTGTCCGCATCGCGCACCTCCAGCGCGGCATGGTCTCCCAGTATATGAAGGAACCACGCGAGCAACGCCTTATTCGCGGTGCAGCTGTCAGCTGCTCTAAGAAACTGTCACCAAATATAGTTACTAACAAAAGACAACAAAATGCACTAGTCGATCAACAGTGAACGAATGTCACTGCGCAAAATCATGTGCAAACGGTTGTGATGATGAATTTGTTGTTTCATGGCGCAAGGGCCAATTATGGCCAAAGAGCGCCAGGTCAGTGTTTATGGGTTTGCAGTGGGTAGATGAATTCCGTGAGTTATTGTGACGTAGCTGTACAGGGGCCTCAAAGCGATCTCTGTAATGTGCATAAAAGCTATATCTAATAAAATTATGACAATGACTAATGAGTACTTCTAAGAACACAAAAGATACATCGTGATAGATTGATCATATTTTAAAATACATGTAGGCAAACGTTTGCAAGACGCACTACTGCCGTAGCCCTTGAAACAGAAGGGGCAAACGGCCGTCAGAAAATACCGGAATTTCTCTTACTTCTACTACACTTCACTACCAACCAACCGCAAAAAGGCATGCTCGTCTATTCCAAATATGTCGGGAGCACCCAACAACACCCTGACGTAATACTGACGTATATCGGAACTACTAGATGGCGCTATCCATTTTCTGGTCTTGCCTACACCTGCTAAAGCCAATCAGCACGTGCGCGATGTCCGACGCGACCTTATCGCCGAAAGTGACCGTCGCAGAATACGTCTCCTAGCAACGCCACATGCTACGAAGACCGCCCGCTTCAATAATTCACGCTTGTTACTACCTCTCCGCCTGGACAGTAACAAATAAATGGCAAATTCCATCATCGTTTGCTCTCATTTCACGCTGGGGGACAAAGCATTAGGTACGCTTAATCGTTATTATTGAGGTCAACTGTTTATTTTTACGCTGCTGAGACTATAGAGGGAGCCCCGAGCTGTAGGTTTGGCTTGATTTCCATTTTGCAGTTCGCGACACAGCATTGGCGCTGTTGATGCGTTGACAATGCGGAACACCATGACTGGCTAATTTTCACGACCTTATTAATTTACTACTCCGCTCTAATAAGGTACGTGGGGATGGTAGCGAGCAAACGACGCCGAGCAGACGGTGTAGCGTCGTTTTCTGGCTAAGGAGACTGCACTGAACTGTTTAGAAAGCACGCCGATGAAGCGAAACCCCGTTGTGGCATTTATGAAAACGCAGCCTATATTTACTGAATCACAACCGCGAGTCGGCCTAGTTGGAACAGATTCATTATTCAAAAACTTTTTGTGCGCAAACAAAACACCACAAGAACATTTGTTGAGTCACTCCACCAACAGCGGAGGTTGTGTCCAAAGTATGGCAAGCAGGCGCTGAGCTGACGACGCGGTGCGGTTTAGCACATGTTGAGGGGCATTTAGCCTTCCTATTGGCTAAGGAGCCCAGCAGTTTCCTAGTTCTGTAATGAACTACTGAAATTGAGTATAGAAGATGCGCGCGTTCGCTTTTCAAAAGTAAAATGTTGCTATATACGACGCGCTCAGCACGTCAAGTGTCTCGGGCACTGGCTTGCGTGAATTTATTCCGCCTTTTGAGCCATGCGTCTGTAATCTATTGGGTAGACCATCGAGTTTCAGCCCTGGGGGCCCAAGGTTCGGAAACACCAATTGGGCATTTTAAAGCAAAGCTTTCTTGCCTAGTTCTAGGCGCCTTTACGCGCAAGTGCATGTGGTCCGTGCGTGAAACCGACGAGATTATGTTTGAGGCCGTGAGGGAAGCGAGTGACGGAGGAGGAAGGCGCCCTGAGATGTGGAAGGGAGTCGCCGCATTTGCACCCTTTGCGTGTATGCTCCGACACCACGGTGCTCACTGTGCGTATTCGCGACGTGTCTTGTTTGCATGCGTGACACTTGCACTTTTCCTGTGGCACGCCAGGTTTCGCACCGTCGACATCAATGTAGCGTACGCGACCAAACCATTCTGTTCGTGCTTCGGCGCCGTGGTGCTCGCTGCGCATGTTCGCGGCGTCCATACGCTTGAGTGTAAGCCGCGTTCACGAAGTGAAACGCTACTGCAACTTTTTTTCATGCGTATGTGACCTCTAGTGTAGAACGCGCGCAATGGTATCGTGGCGCCGTCTGGATTCGGTGCAGGGAAAATGTGGTTAAGTTTCAGGCGTACACTTTAGTAGAATGATTAATAGAGGGAAATATGGCGCTATAGTGTCTATGAGAGCTGGCGGCAGGGTGTTCCAGCCAGCACGGGAATGATGGTTAGTGAATTGATTTGCCTAAACATTTCCTTATGACTTTAAACTACTTTGTGACTTTGCAAGCTGATCATCATGGCGTTATAAACAATTAAATAAACATTAATAAAGTTGTCCGGGGGTAGGATTCGAACAGACGACCTCTATCAAGCCTTCTTGATACAGAAATCACTCGACGATCGGCATATGCGTAGACAAGCGGCATAGAACACCATCTTTCACGGAAGCCAGCGCGTTTCGATTTGGCTACCTCGATAGGGGTATCGCTGCATTTAGTAGTGATTATGTGTGTTCGCAGAGTCTTTTTGCCGTCTGCATTTAGAATAGCATCAATGGCTTTGAAATTTATGCCCATTAAATCAGATTGAGTGTTGTAAACAAATATATTTCCGTTTAATAATATTTCTACCTCAAAAACCACACTTCAAGTACACGCATGGTTCATGAGCCAATCGCATGAAGAAATCTTCGCGTTACGTAGGTGTGAACAAGGGTTCAGCCTGCCTGTTTTCAAGAAAGACAAAGGGCGAGTTACGAACCCTTTGGTGTATTGGGTATGTTTACAGCCTCTTACGGTGGGCACAATTCAGGAGATTGTGCAATCTTAAGAATTCATCACGATGACGATTCTTCCTGATGCGAAATTCGAGCGCAGCTCTCTACGTTTTTCCATTTAGCAATATAGCGCGGGCAGCCTGTCTCGTGCGGCACGTTGCAAACGGAGCCAAGCATGCCGCGACTGCATCGCTAATCTAGCGAATGCGAGAGTCAGCGCGCAGGTGACGCGAGGGCGTGATTCACAGCAGCCGCCGCTAATGCACCTGCGAGCCGACGCGCCCGGTATACTCCCACGCCATCTCGTACTCATCGTCACCGCGCTACGCTTTTTAAAGCGAAAGCCTTACAGGCCTCGAACTTGCTATTTCGCCGTGGCGGTACTCCGAGGAGGCACATAACGTCACAACGCGCGCCTCGCCGCGGATATATATATCTCTCTCTCGCTCCCTAGTCACTACTGCGCATGCGCCACTAGTAGGACAGAGCCACAGGTGATCCTCCGCTGCGCAGCACCGCGCCTTTCCGTCATTTGGTATCACGTCACACCGCGTTCGTCGTCGTTGCGCTAGTCTCGGCTCGCTTCGCCAGCTGCGTCGCATACCTGATAACATGTCGGAGGATTCAAAGGGAGAGCTCGCATGCGCCGCAACCGCAGTTGAGGCGGCAGTATGGCTGGCGACAATTCTGATAAGCAGGAGGAGGCCTGGACTCAACATCGGAACGCGATGAAGAGGAAACGAATCGCCCAGGAAACGAACGAACAGCGCGCTGAACGACTGACTAAATGCTGCAACGCAGCTAGACAAGCAGACTAACCTCGACTTGCAATCAAGATTAACTAAGGCTAACCATGCTATGCCTTAGCTTTCGCTACGTATATCCTCGCATAGCCGAGCTAAGCCACTGCCAATTTTTTTCTAACGCTTTCACCATACCTTCCTCCGCTTTCCTCTTCATGGCTCTGCTTAAGAAGCCCTAAGGCCGGGTTAAAGCTGTGTAAGTGGGGCCCGGCCTGCACACTACTCAGGGATCACACCGGTCAGGTGGTGTAGCACAAGCAAATTTTGTCGAAGTGTGCTGACATCACCGCACGCTTACGTAGTCCAGTAGACTCTTTAACAAGATTAGTTCTAACAGTTTACGAACATAATTATTTAAACATTTTAGTAGCACTCCATCAACAATTGGCCACAGACTTGGATTAGAGATGTGATTTAAAACAAGGAGCTTGATTCCTGAGTATGTCATATATCGGCATTACTGTGTGTAAGAAAAATTTATCAAGAACTCTCAAGTTACTTCTCGTTCTAAATATTTTTCGGCAAGCAGTACGAGCTGTTGACGTACTGAGGATACATGTGGTTCATGTATTTTGGTCATGTTCATGTTTGTTCATGTTTCATGTATGAAAAAACGTTTTTGATGACGGATAGTAAAACATCCTTTACACCAAAATAATGAGCCTTTTGACGGAGTACTAAAGTTCTTATTTGGACAAAGCTAGAAGAACATATGTTAACTGTGCACTTAAGATATTCATTAGACAAAAGAAAGAAGTCTTTTAACGGCATATGTAAAGCATTCTTTACAAAAATGTAAGGAGGATTTCTTTTAACGCCGTATTTAAAACAATCATTATACAAAAGTAAGAAGAAAGTCTGTTAATGGTGTATTTCAAATATTATTATGCAAAAGGAAGAAAGAAGTATTTCGACAGTTTATCAACAAATGTTACTAGAATGTAAATGTAAATAGACTGTCAGTAAAGTAAATAAAACATTGGTGGAAGTTCTAAATAGTGTTAATACATATTTTTGTAAAGGAAAGGACTCATTGAAAAGAGTCCATGCTAGGCTGTAGTGTAAAAGGTGAAACTGCTACACAACTAGGTTACTCGAAACATCAAATGATAGACTACAAGCAAAAATCACAGGTTGCCGTGTTGGTTTGTGCCACGAAGCCGAAAACAAGCCTTGATACCCAATTAGATTCTGCACTGATGTGAAAGTTTGTAACCAGACTCAGTATCTTCCAATATTTAAAGACATTGCAAAAATTTGGCTAGCTTCTAAAATTCGAAAACGTTAAGTTGTTTATTTTCTAATACGAATATCAAAAACAACATAAACTTCATAGAATTGTCTACTAACGCGTATGCATTGTTTGGCTCTGCTGTAACTTCGTTCTAGCGTAGATTTGCCTACTTGCTTTCTCTAGCTTATGCCCGTCTTTACGGTGGCAAAGAATCCTTGGTGTTTAGTAGGCAATTGTCAGATTTTCTCGATGGATCCGACCCCTTGAGCCCGTGAGCCGCGAATGCGGTTTCAACGGGCCCGGATGCAGCTCCGTTGAGACGCCAAGCTTTCTCAACGTGCTTGCTTGCCCGCGAGGTGTTCACAACTAAAAGGGTGCTCAGCAGCGTTCACTTAGACATTGGGCCGCACCAAAATATCTAGTTTGCCGACCCCTAGAGTTAAGCTTGGTCCAACCTGAATTTAAGTAGGTCGAATCCCAAATTTCAAGTTGGCCCAACACCACACTTCAGTTGTGCCAATCACAAATTTCAAGTATGCCCACCCCGACATGTATTTTGGCCCTTCCGCAAGTGTAAGTTTTCCCACCCCTCAATTTAAGGTTGGCCTACCCCAAGCCCCAATGTTCAAGTTGGCCAACCGCAAAATTTAATATGGCCCACCGCTAAATTTATGTTGGCCCACCCCGGAATATCAGTTAGCCCACACGCAAATTTATTGGCCAAAGCCTAGATTTCAACTTGAGCGACTTCCAAATTCAAGTTCACCCAGTCCCAAATTTCAAGTCGACCACGCGTAAATTTCAGTTGGCCATCCCTGCTATAAGCTTCCCCGTGCATATTCTAAGGCGAAAAATCTATATCTGTGGGTATCCGTTTGTTACTTTATTTTGTTTTTTTGCTTTAAATTATTCCCGATAATTTAAAGGCTTGCTTCCAATCATGTACATTTACACTACTATCATGATGAATAAATGTCTTAAATTAGTAAATCGCGCGTTTTTGTCCAGATACAAGGCATTACACTTATAGCGCGACATGGCTGGGGTGGTCGCCAAAGAATGCTTACGCATTAATAGTTAGTGTGTTGTGTACAATTCGTACTCGGAACTTCAAATATTTGCCAACACTTAGGGCATCTAAATCCGACAAATTTGACATATGAATTTAAAAAGTAATTGCTTACGAAGGTTTTGTAAAAACCTATTCAGGAATTATTGGTATAGTTAACATACATCTCTGTTCCTTTCTAGATATCCATCCCTTGCAGTTTCCAAAATCGAGATATCATTTTTTCGTTGCTGAGTTAGAGTTGCAGACTTAGTACTTTACTTTTATAAAACTTCACAAACTGATGTGTCTCAGCTTCACCCTAACAACACATTGCAAAAATTAAAAAAAAGAAACCTTGCTGTCCACTGCTGCACGGGGTTGCCAACTCATGCTTCTGCACCGATATGCGATTGGTAGCCGCACGCAGCAAGCACTATGAGCTGTCGGGTAATACTCGTGCTTGATCATATATGCGGTGATTTGCATACCACAATGACCACGCGAGTGTTGCCATTGCATTCAATCTGGAGGTAACAACGGGCCAACGAAAACGACGTTCAACGTATTGCAGCGTTCTTTTTTTCTTTGGCTAACAAGAGTAGAAGCACAGGCAAGAGTATTTTCTTTCTTTATTATGCGGCATTTAGGACATCAAGATGCCCTTAGGTGGCGTTGGATGCTCATCTTTACATAGAATGAACACGCCCTGAACAAAGCGAAGGTAAGAAGAACGAGAAAGTCAGACTTGAAGTCAAGTGACGTAAGTCCACTAAAGTCTAGCTCCCAACAAAGATAACGTAGAGTATATTGGAACGTATGGTCAATGCACATTAACGCCAGAAAGAGAATTCAGAAGAGGTCACACATAACACAAGGGCACATAACTCAGCTGTCATTTATAGACGAAACAGCGTATACAGAAATGCTTCTCAAGTCTACTATTACTATTACATCTACTATTACGGAGCAGAATACCGGTGCTACATTCATAAACCCCGACAGCAGCTGTGCACCGTGTGCCTCTCCACGGGTCATCGAGCAGATGTTTGCCCAACCCCGGATAAACCCCGGTGTGCTGCGTGCGGAACTTCCAACCCCTCCGAAGGACATGATTGCACGCTGAAATGTTTTCATTGTGGTGGTGAACACCCCGCCACTGACTCTGGATGTCCTGTAAGGCAACGCAAACCCTTTAACAAAAGCCACGTGTTCCGAGAGCAGCAGAAAATGGCGGAGCAACAACTCCAGCAAGACAAGAAGTCTAGCAAGGTAACGACATTCAAGGGTGCGGCACCTGCGACTACTGATGCAACACGTGGTCGTCCTCGCTACCGATCCCAGGGACACAGCCAGTCCCAAAGTCGCAGTAGGTCTAGGGTCCGCATGCCGTCCAAGGACCAGACACAACCACGTGGTCGAAGCCGATCTGGGAGCCGCAGCCTGACGCAGCAGAAACAGCCACCGAAGGAACCTCAGGCCGCGTGGACGAAAACGCCCGACCATCTCACCAGGAAGGCGACAGCGGTGAGTTGGTCAGCGCAGTTTCCCCCTCTTTCCTCCTCCCTTCCTTCACCTCCGTCCGCACAGCTAACAAACAAACAAAACAGTCTCCCACAGCGACGCTTTCACTCACCCAGACACACACACTCCCACCTGAGAAACTTCCTCACAATTCCTGCACCAAACAAGAAGTGTGCGAAATGATAGAGGAAATGGCGACTGTTTTAAGAGCGGAGATGCAAAAAATGAAGGAAGAGATCATGGCTGATGTCAAGCACATGCTACAACAGGTCATACAACAAGCCATGACTGACATGAAACAATTCATCAGTGCAACTTTTAGCTCAACTTTCAACCAGCAAAACGACTCACTTCCACATGACACTAACGCCACTAGAGAACCAAGAAGGTCGCACCCTTATACCCGTCCGGCTCGTACAACAACACCTGCCCTCACCAGCGAGGCGGTATCAACCAATCATGGCCAGCAAACGTAAGAGGCGCACTGCCACCACCTTCCGGGTGTGGCAATGGAATTGCAGAGGGTACCGAAGGAAGAAGGGTTCCCTCACACAGTTCCTAGCCACACGTCCTCACCCACCAGACGTTATAGCACTTCAAGAAGTACATTGCACTCCCACACTCACTGGATACAATACATACACCGACAAGCATGACACCACCAAACAACCACTAGCTGCCACCCTTGTGTCCAAACAAATCACAGTGATCGAGCACACGCTCGATAGCTCCCACATCCCGCATGTGCTCTTAGAAATTGTACCTAGGAATCGATATGAAACCAGCTTGTTTTTGCTTAATATCTACAGTGCACCCAAATCGCGACGAGACGACTTCGGACAGCTTTTTTCGGCCGCCAGTAAACAAGCGAAAAAATTGATAATTTTGGGAGATTTTAATGCGTCCCACCCAGCCTGGGGGTACCAAACAGAAACTCCAAAAGGCCGCCGTCTAGCACACGCCATGAACCTTCATCAATTCACTCTGCTGACAGAACCTGACAAACCAACCAGAATGGGTAACAGTGTAAGCAGGGATACCTGCCCTGACCTAACTATGGTCAAGGGGTTGACTAAATGCTCCTGGAACAACCTAATGGAGAATCTGGGCAGTGACCACAGCATTCTAGCCACAGACGTCCAACTGGCGGCCACACGCACCCCAGAACGTTCAATTAAAATAACGAACTGGGACACTTTCCGGCGCAACAGAACCAAATCTGAACAACACGACCCGCCATCTCTACGCGAGTGGACACAACAGGTACAAGCAGATTTTAAAGCCGCCACTAAGCAAATTACTGCAACAACGGAGACACCGGATGTGGACAGACATCTGCTCCATCTCTGGGATGCTCGAAGAGGCCTGACGAAACGATGGAAGAGGCAGAGGCACAACCGTAGGATGAAACAAAGAATCGCCCGGATCACAGCAGAAGCTGAAGAATACGCCACCAGCCTCACTAATAGCAATTGGCACAACCTCTGCGACCGCCTTAATGGCACACTAAGTAGTTCAAAAAAGTGGTCTCTCCTCAGAGCACTACTCGACCCAACGCACACAAAAACGCACATAACGAACACAGTCCGCACTATCATCCACAAAGAACAAATGAATGATGACGCGCTCCTCCAAACACTGCAACAAAGATACATTGCTACAGGCCACCGACCGGAGTACAAAGAGTATCCACACGAGGAAGAAACACAATTGGACGGCAACATTACAGAGACAGAAGTGAGGGCAGCCCTACACGGCATAAGACGAAACACGGCGCCCGGAGCAGACGGCATTCACTATGCACTGCTGTGCAACCTCGACGACCAGTCCATACGGCAACTCACTGCATACTACAACGACAATTGGCAAAACGGAACGCTTCCACAGGAATGGCGACACGGCGATATCACCTTAATTCCGAAGCCCGGGAAACCACTGTCCCTCCAAAATCTCAGACCCATTTCCTTGACTTCGTGTATTGGCAAACTCTTCGAGCACGTAGTGCTAAATCGCCTCCAGCCTCAACTCGAAGCGAACCAATTCTTTCCCAATACCTTATTCGGCTATCGACCAGGTCTGTCTGCGCAGGACATACTCCTACAACTTAAGGAGGATGTTGTGGATGGTCCAAGTAAAGCTCAAACAAGAGCCATTCTGGCGTTGGACCTCAAAGGAGCCTTCGATAACGTCTCACATGACCTCATTCTAAACAACCTTGCATTCTCCCGATGCGGAAAGCGCATCTATGATTATGTCCGAGCCTTTTTATCTGACCGAACAGCCACCATCGGCCTAGGTGATATTCGGTCGGATATCATAAAACTTTCCGGCAGAGGGACTCCGCAGGGTTCGGTTCTCTCACCCACCCTGTTCAACGTGGCGATGGCAAAGCTACCACCGCTCCTCGACAAACTTCCGAACGTGCAGCACGCCCTGTACGCCGATGATATTACAATCTGGGTGACCACAGGGTCAGACGGCGCCATTCAAGATGCGCTACAGGAAGCCGTAAATATAGTTCAGGATTATGCAACAGCCGGAGGACTCACATGCGCAGCTGAGAAGTCGGAGCTCCTGCTTGTACTAAAAAAACGGAACAAAGCCGATATTCCACCAGCCATCACATTGCATCTCAATGGCAACGTTATTCCAAGGGTAGACAGACTACGTGTGCTAGGACTTCACATACAACACAACGGGAAGGCCACACATACCCTACACGTGCTCCGCCAACAAGTTACCCAAATAACGCACATGATAAAACGCATTACAAACCGCCGACAAGGACTGAAAGAAAAAGACGTACTCCGAATCATGCAAGCCCTCATAATTAGCCGATTAACCTACCACCTCCCCTATCATAATCTGACTCAGACTGAGATGCACCAGATGGACACCCTCCTCCGTACGGCACTAAAGGCAGCGCTGGGACTACCCCAACATGCGTCTACGCAGCTCCTACTACGGCTGGGGCTGCACAACACCATCCGCGAACTAGTTGAAGGTCATCTTAACAGCCAATTGCAACGTCTGCAACGAACAATGCAAGGTTGCCACATTCTATCCCGGCTAGGATACCAAATACCAAGAACACCACAACAGGAAAACCGCACACTTCTTCCGCTTAGCATTCGCAACAAAATTAACGTGGCCCCAATTCCCCGGAATATGCACCCTGACCGTCATAAAGGTCGACGAAAGGCAAGAGCACAAGCCCTGGCTCGCCTATTTGGCGATGACAAATCAAACACTCCAGTCCTATACACCGACGTGGCCCGCTACCCACAGAAACGCGCCCTATGTCTGGTCGTACTAGATAGTGCAGACATTCTGAGAGCTTCGGCCACCCTCAACACTGTGGACAGTGGCACGGCGGAAGAGGCTGCTATTGCCCTAGCCATCGTACACGCTTCAACCATGCCGGCGCCGGATGGACCTATCACAGTGGTCACAGATTCTCAGACCGCCTGCAGGACTTTGGCACAAGGGAAGGTGACACCCTACACACACCGCATCCTTACATCATTACACCCCACAGCGTTACACAGGGTGCGTATCGTCTGGACACCTGGACACGCCTCTCTCCATGGTAATGAACGCGCTAATGCGGTAGCCCGAGAGCTCGCTAACCGGGCGCCATTGGAAGAGCTGTCCAACCCAGACGACGCACCGACAGAACCAATGAACTACACTGAAACTCTACAATATTACAGAGACACCAGGAGACACTTCCCTCCACCACATAATTCCCTTAATCGAGAAGATGCCGTCGCGTGGCGACAACTTCAAACTAATTCACTTCCCTGCCTCTTTTATCTTCACCTCTTCCACCCCACACACTATCCCTCATACTGTCCCTATTGTTGAGCAAAACCCACAGTATATCATTGCACCTGGGAATGCCCACACCCTCCGGGCTACTCCCCTATCCCTTCACCTTCCCCTTCCTCCTGGGAGACTGCGCTGACCAGCTCAGACCCGCAAGAGCAGCGACGGCTGGTCCGGCGGGCACGCGGAGTGGCGCGAGCCAATGGGGCCCTGAAATAAGGGCTCCACCCTGCGAGGAAGTTGCCCAAACTGATGATAAATAAATGTTTTCTCTCTCTCTCTCTCAAGTGGCAACCCATGCTTGACTTGGCCCGCCTCGAACTTGCTCAAGACGCTGATTGAGTTTCCTCCGTCCTCTTCACGCCAGGCGTCATTTAGATCAAGTCAAAGCATGGTATTCAAATGAAAATTGATTTCTGAATACGGGTGGTAAGTGCAGAAAACACCGAAGTCAAGTGACAGAAAATCCCAGCAATTTAAGCAAATCAAGAAACACAAGATATGGTCTAATCAAACATTTACCGCTTACATTACATGACACAATATTATTCACTTCCAGCATTCACGCAGAAAAGGAGCACAACGCTTAAAATGAGAAGATTGATGTTTCCGCTCCGAGTCTCTGATGTCACTGTGATAGAGTTAAGAGTCGGATGATTCACAGAAATTTGCTGATTTCTTTTGTTAGTTTTTCTTTACAGCGACATTAAAGGGCACGGTAACGAAATGGTATTTTGAGTAAATTTGTTATAGATGAGTAGTATATTGAACAAAGGCAATGTTGACAGCTCCGCAGGGCTGGTGGTCCCGGATATTTTTTTGTTAGCAGCCGTTAAACTGCATCCCACGAGACGTCGAGAAAACCTGGTGGTTGTCGCTATGACATAAGCTAAGGTACACCACTTCTGAGATCTTTCAGCGCCCTGCAACAGCAAGGCGCGGGGGCGGATGAGGGGGTAACGCAACGAATTTGCTGCAGCGGTGAAACTCGCCCACCTGCAGCGGGGTCAATATCAAGTGTAAATACAACACAACATGCTTCGGAGACCAAAAATTGCTTTGGAGGGTAATAGCAAATCATATTAACAAACAAAATACCTCGCGTGCAGGTCATTTAAGTATGGAACCACTTCGTTGCGTGAACGTTTTTAAACGAGCAAACGTGTACAATTTCTGTTTCCTACGCTGCCAATAACCGCCTCCAGGTCGGAAGTCAGTAAAGAGTTTGTACGGCTGCAGGAGAGGAAGACGCCGTTGTTGTGCTACAACACAGCATTCTTGGGTCACCGTCACACAGAAAAGCCACTCACGACCGCCCGCAGCACAAAGTGCTGCTCTCGCTTTCGAGCGAGGCTATGAGGGAGCAAAAATCCTTATAGCACTTCCTATGAGAGAACTTGCTTGCACAGCTTGGACGTATCGGCTGTAAGATTGGCATACATCTGCAAAGTGTTTAATGTGGAGCATTCATTGGCTTATGAGAGGCACTCTTTCAGTAGGTGGGTCTCCCTCTTGCCATCGTTTCACGAAAAAAAAACACTTCAAGTACCCCATGGTGGGATCCAAACTCTGACGCCTAGCGCGGCATTCCGATTCTCTAGCCCTTAGGCGATGGTCGCACGCATGCTTCTCTTGTGCCAGGACTAACCGGCTCTTTGAGATCAATCACGCCAGCGTCCCGTGAATACCAGGACCCGGAGAGCACTTGTGCACCCGCTAGTTTCCATTCGGGCGAGACACTTGCCGCTCCCTTCCTTGCGTCATGAGCGGGAGCGCTACAGTTACTCCCATTCTTGCCTCGTGAGCGTTAACGATTTGAAACGCCGTGTTAGACTTCATCACATTGGGATTGGTCCAGATTCCCCAATTTTTTTTTTTTACTCGCTACAGAACGCTACGAAGGCGATTCATAGTGCAGGTATACAAGGTGTCCCAGCTAACTTTATCCATGCTGTTAGAAAAGGAAAATTGATACAATTTACAATTACGGCAGCTTCGGCGTTCGAACAATAGTTCTCTACCGCCACCGGAAAAATACGCAAAAAAAGTCAACATGGTTTATTAAAGATGTGATTGGAATGAAGGCGTATATTTTGTGCAGTTAGGATATTTCCACGGCTTTTGTTGTTTTCTTTGGCGATTGCGTAAAGAACACAGCATGTGACCGGGCCATGTGTAGCAGTAATACAGTTGGCCAAACGTATGCATGCACGAGCTATATTTTCGGTTGTTTTTGTTATTGTTGTTGTTCTTCTTCTTATGCTTATAAAAGGGATGCTCAATGAGGAAGATTTGTTTTGGTGCTTGAAATCTTTTCTGTTCCTTACAAACACGTAAAAATATATTTTGACCTGAACCGCAGAAGCAACTTGATCAACAGCCGCGTTTAGGAAAGGAGTCCTACCTACGAAGGAATGGCAGAAGTGGCTCCAGTGCAGCAGTGTAGTGAAAAACTGCCTCCTGGTCTTTAAACTTTAGAATTTTACGTCGGCACTATAAGTGCCACTTTAGGCGCTCAAAGATGTGCGGCTTTCTAACAAAAGAAATACTTGAGCGCTTAAGCAGTTCATATTTTGCATGAATGTGAGAATCGTAAGAAGCGACGCGAGCAGGCAGTTTGTTGGATTATTACATGACCGTTTCCCTCCAGGATAGGGAGGCGAAATAGAGCAGCACATAAACATTTAAATAAATGGGCGCTATGCTATGTGTGACTTGCACCGAAAGCTTGAAGTTTGTAGGTGAAATTTTTGCGTGAAGAATAATTGCCGAATATTCACATCGTTCAAATTTTATGCATTATGCGAGGCGTGTAGTAGGCTTTCTCGGTCTCCTCGGCAAGCTATGTTAAACACGTTGGTTATAGTTCGTCAAAGCATTGGAAACATGTTCTGAGTGACCAGCAATAAAGGTTTATTTATTGTGGAATAATTAGAGCCTTTATAGACAGTTACTTAAGCAAGAGTCTAAGAGCGTCATACTGCCGCTTTACGAAATCTGCTGACGAGAATACACGTATAGCACCGAATCAAATAAAGCGACAGGACCTACTGCTACCGTCGAATCGAATTACGTATGGGACTGCTGTTTCGCGCTTCCCTAAAAACGCTCGGCGGCTCCTAGAGGCGTCATCGCTAAGCCTGCGCCTGGCCTCCGATATGCGTGGTGTGCTGGTTCGTGCAAGCTATCAGAAAGAAATGCGTAATGCGCCATCAGGGTACTCTGGCGCATATTTCTGACGAGGCTACGCCACCTTGTATTGCTGCCGAGAAGTTCTCGCGGGGCCTCTGGGACAAGAAGCGTGGCCCGCCGTTGTCTCGTTTTCCCACAACCAGTGGCAACTACTCAGTAACTTCAATTAGTGAGAGAGTCCCGAAACCTTCATATCATGATCGAGATGCAAACAAACACTCACACCAAGGACAGCATAGGGGAAATTACTTCTGCTTAATAAATGAAATAAACGACAAACTAATGGAAATGAAATCATTTACGGAAATAAAAATCGTGCCCCTCGGTTAGCCCCCTTTCTTCACGTTTATTGCATAACGAGGGTCTCGAATCCGGCAACATTGAATTCAGGTAGCATGTGAGGGTTTATTGACCGGTTGCCTTCACGCCCCCAAAAAAGATCACGTTCTCGTGGCGCCTGCTACAAAAAGGATGTTCCACGTCTGCCGCCAGGGTCTGTGAGTGGTGGCGCCGGCTAACACTCCCAGGGTTACTACAACGAAGCATAAATCCCCAAGAAAGTGGACGGGGAAATGGCGCCACGGTAGCTCAATTGGTAGAGCATCGCACGCGAAATGCCAAGGTTGTGGGATAGTTCCCCATTTGTGGCAAGTTGTTTATAAATCCATTTTCATTTCCGTTAATTTATCGTTTCTTTATTTCATTTATTAAGCACAAGTAATTTCCCCTATGTTCTTGGTGTCAGTGTTTTTTGGCTTCTCAAGATATGACTAATAAAAATCAGGCTCCTTGGCAGGAGAGAGTTTCCCCTTCCACACAAGAAGTTAAATAGAGCGCAGGCATTGACCCTCAGATTACTGCAAACAGGCTCTTATCCCAGCCCGGCTTTATTCCACAAAATTTATCCCGACACCTATGCCACTAGTTCTTGCAGGCATTGCAATGACATCGCTAGCCTAGATCATATGCTCTGGCGTTGCCCCTCGTTACGAGGCACAGAAGAAATCAATGAAGAAAAGTGGCTCTCCGCTATCAAGAGCCCTGATGCTGGGGTGCAACTATGGGCTGTCCAGAGGGCCCACGATGCGGCGGTCGGGCAAGGCCTGGCTGTCCCAACGTGGGAGCGGCCCGCAGCGCGCTGAGTCGCGTACCTCAGGACCTTATTAAAGTTTCGCATCCATCCATCCATCCTTTGTTCGCCCCCTTTCTTCTCGTTTATCACTAAACCTTTGCAGGACAATGGCACATAAGCGTCTTACTTTATTTTGTGTACGAAAACGCTACTGAACAGCAAAGGTTTCTCATTTATTGTATTTGTTTGGTACTGCCTTCTATGCCTAAATATATTTTAACACTTACAACGAGAGTACTTTTGGGATTGCGTACTGATTGGCAACAAGCATGAAAAACCTAGAAAGTTTGTTTTCTTTCTTGCAACGTTTCCGCCGAAGCCCTGCACGCGACGGAAGGCGGCGCGCTTCCTCCGCACTTTCCGCCCTTGCATGCGCGAGATCGAGCAGCAATTGCGCGCTCACCCTCGAACGCTTTCACTCACACATACAGCACACGGCGTACGGTGACGATTTTATCGCCCTTGGACTTTGTACAGAATCGCCCGCCGACGGCATATTAAATGCGCCATGAGAGCACATGTAATTGCTACTCTAATAAAAATTTCAAACGTGTTGTAAAAAATGTATGCCGTCCTACAAAGGGTTAAATGGCGGTCCATATATAGTGCATTGATGGCGCAGCTCGCTAACGCGTTGGCCTGAAAGACTTTCACTGAAAAGCGGAACGTACTCTATGAATTTGCGGCACAGACTCCTAGAGTGTCTGGTTGCTGTCTTTGAGGAAACTGTTTGAATTGGGTTCGAGAACGGGATGTTGACGCTGGAATGACAATGGTGTAACCACGATGGGGTGTGGAATTCGAATGACGATGCTGGTGCAGCCACGATGGTACGACCACGATGATGTAACGACGACTCGATGGCGTTCATGGGATGACGACAATGTTGTGACGACGATGACATGACGAAAATGGGGTGATGACGAGTGCACGACAACCATGACGGCCATGGGATGACTGCGACGATGTGGCGGCAAGGTGATGCCGCGCTGGAAGGTTGCCGATTGTATGACGACGATTGTACGATGAAAGAAATCACGGAACTGGAATGGCAACGCAGCTTTACGACAATTAGACGACGAGGCGAAAACAAAGGTCTGCTGACAATAGGATGATGATATTGAAATCACCATGACAAAATAACGACGATAGAACGGCCACGACGGCATGACGGCGACCCTGTTATGACGACGCGATGAGGACAATGTCATGACCACGATGGAACGAGAAAAATGGGCTCATGACGATAAAAACACATTGACAGTTCGAAGATGGTGGCGTTACGACGGCCACAGGACAGTCATACGACAACGCAGTCACAGTGACTGAGTGAGTACGACGGGAAGATGACGATGGTGTGTTGGTTTTGGAGTACACGTCCACACTCACGTGCATCACTTGCGGCCTCGGGCTGCCTTAAGTCGCTTTATACCCATTGTTGGTGTGTAATATGTCCAGTACACCATCTAATCGACCTACTTTATTTCACACAAACCTGGTGCCTGTTTGCACTGTGTCTAAGACGGCCAATCGTGCAGGACTGTAGCCAGCAGCCAGCGGGGATGCCAATTTCACGACGATCACTACGTGACGTCATTACGTTTAGTAGCACTCACGCATTCGCCAAGAACGATTCGAGAATGCATCATCTAGCCATTTCAGCGGCGGCAGCGGGAAAGTGAAAGGTAGAGGTAAAGTAAGCGGGGCTTCGCATTAAAATAGGGCAGAACACTATGGCGAATCAGTATGCAAATTTAACTCCTTCTACAATAAATTATACCGTTGCAAAAACAAATACTTAAGCAAGTGTTCGATGGTATTGTACGGCCGTTATCGGCTATTGCCCGATGTCCAGAGAGAAGTCTACGTTACATCCTGTCTACATTTAGCTTCAATGGGAAGGGATGTGGGGTGGAGCGGGATGCAGGGTCTCCTAAGCGTGATGTTTAGCAGCACTTCAACGTTTCTGGCGTTCCTGGTTTTGATTGTTCCAAATAATTGCCTCACCTTCCTTTTTTGGGTATTATTATGCGGTATATGTGGTTCGTAGAACAATTTCCCGGTGTCTTCGGTGGGCTAAACGAGGCTTGTGCTTATATAGGGTGAAAATATGCCATAGGCTTGGGGTTATGTTTAGGCAAAGGTCGATGTGATGTTATTGGCGACCTCTGTAATAGGCTACGCAAGCAAGCACTCCGTAGCGTTACAAGTGTGGCTTACAAACGTCGCATTTAACCCGCGGCTACGCAAGGACTGTAAGTGTCACCATATAAAATTTAATGAAGATGCTTCGAACATTAAGGTCAAAGTTATAGCAAAGAAAGTGTCCGTAGGAAATACTCGCTTTGAAAAAAAAATGCTTGACGTGGGCTGCAAAGCATTATATGCGGGAAAGCTGTCGAATGAGCTTGTCGTATTCGGGAAATGACTTAAAGGTTGTGGTTTCATACCGCCAGCACAAATTCTGAGAACCACTGTCCGAAAGAAAGAACTGCATGTGCTCGAAATTGTACTGTGATTCTGCAAGATCACACAAACCTTCGGTCCTTTTTGTGTGAGTGCGTGTGTTTTGCATTTCTTGCGGTTTGAATGAAGGGCACAAGAAATTGCGCGGTAAATAACACTAATGAAGTCGACTGAATGAGTTGGTTTAGCGTTTATTTAGTTTATGTTGTTTGAAATCACAGTGACGTTAAGTTGCTCAAGCTTACCATAAACAGGCAGAGATTGACACACCGCAAGATGGGAAGAAGAGCCAAAGAACGATATCGCTTTTAAAGCTTCACGAACAGCCTCTCAACAACTAGAGCGTTGTAGCATGCAAGCTTCCGAAGCAAAAATGACGGCTGTGAAACTGGCTTATTATCATTGTTAGGGAAGTGGAAAGAACAAAGCTGCTAGAAGGACTTCTGTGCCGTGGACACATATAAAAGACCTCATTGAAAAGAATACATTCTAGGCTCAAGTGTAAAAGATGAAACTGTTACATGAGTAGGCTGCTAGAAAGAGCAAATGACCGACTAAACGCAAAAATCACAGGTTGCCGCGATGCTTTCTGCCACGAAGTCCAAAACAAGGCTTGATACCCAATTGGTTTCTGCATCGATGCGAATATCTTCAAGCAGACACAGTAACTTAGACTATTTAAGGTATTGGAAAAATTTGGATAGCTTCAAATATTCGGAAATATGGAGTTGTGTATTTTCTTATACGAATACAAAAGAACTACATAAATTCTGAGAATTGTCTACTAATGCGTAAGTATTGTTTGGCCCGGATGTAACTTCGTTATTGCGTAGTTTTGCTTACTAGGTTTCTCTAGCTTATGCGTGCCTACCCAAGGCCTTTCCGGTGGTAAAGAATGTTTAGGCTTCAGAAGACAATTGTGAGAGTTTTGCGCCGAATCCGGCCCCTTCAATGGATCGTCATCATCATCATCGTCGTCGTCGTCCTCGTCATCATCATTTGTTTTATGTCCACTGCAGGACGAAAGCCTCTTGCTGCGATTTCCAGTTACCCCTGTCCTACACGAACCGATTTCAACTAGCGCCCGCAAATTTCCGATTGAGCCGAAATGCCGGACACAAGCGTGCTTCGACGGAGCAGAGCGGTCGAAAGGCAACACCAGCTGTCACAGTAGCGCGTGAGGCGTTGCGTGAGGTGCATTGCCGCGATGCCATGTCAGCCTCACTGTCGCAAGCCTGTGTTACGCGCGCGTTCTTTGTCCACGCGAGCTCTCGCCTGCGTTCAGACCTCGGCAACGCCCAATGAAAAAGCGCCAAGCGCCTAACGTGCTCCCTTGCCCGCGAGTTGTTCATAACTCGGAGGATGCTCAGCAGCGTTCACTTGGACATTGGGCCGCATCAAAATCTCAAGCGGCCGTGACAGTGATATCACGTACCATGCCAGATTGATGGACTCTAACGGACGATGTGTTTGTGCTGTGCTATGTGCTCTTTCTCTCTCTTCCCCTACCCCATCATTCATCGCCCCCATCCATCTCCCATATGTAGGGTTGCAAACCGGTTAAGCTAAACTGGTTAACCTCCCTGCCTTTCCTTCTCCACTTTTTCTTTCCTTCCTTCCTTCAAGTTGGCCCACACCTAGATTTCAACTTGGTTCAACCCGAATTTAAGTAGGGCGACTACCAAATTTTAAGTTGGCCCAATCCCACATTTCAGTTGTCCAAAACACAAACTTGAAGTATGGCCACCCCGAAATGTAATTTCACCCATCCCCAAGTGTAAGTTGGCCCACCCCAAAATTTCAGGTGGGCCACCCCCAAGCCGCAATCATCAAGATGGCTCACCTATCAAATTATGTTGGCCCACTGCTAGATTTATGTTACCACACATGCAAACTCCAAGTTGGCCCATCAAGAAATATCAGTTGGTCCAGCTGCAAATTTCAAGTTCACCCAATGCCGGATTTCAATTGACCCACCCCTGAATTTCAGTTATTCGAAACCTACTATACGTTTCGCCATGCACTTTCTAAGCAGTTCTGTGCGTATTTATGGCTATCCTCTTCTCATTTTATATTTTTTTTGCTTTAAAATATTCCTCATCGCTAAAAAGCTTCCAGTCATGTACATTTACACTATCGTGATGAATAATTGTCTTAAATTTCTACATTACACATTTTTGTCCAGATACAAGGCATTACACTTTTCGCGTGACGTGGCTGTGGTGCTCGCCAAAGAATGCTCACGCATTAATAGTTAGTGCGTTGTGTAGGATTCGTATTCGGAACTTCAAATATCCGCCAACCCTTAGGGCATCTAAATCGGACAAATTTGACATATGAATCTAAAAAGTAATTGCTTACGAAGGCTTTGTTAAAACGTATTCACGAATTATTGGTATAGTTAACATAGAATTTCTGTTTCTTTTTAGATATCAATCCCGTGGAGTTTCCAGAATCGGGATATCATTTTTTCATTGCTGAGTTAGAGTTGCAGACTTAGTACTTTACTTTTATAAAACTTTACAAACTGATGGCTGTCAGCTTCACCCTAACCACACGTTGCAAAAATTTAAAGAAAGAAACCTTGCTGTCCACTACTGCACGGGGTTGCCAACTCATGCTTCTGCACCGATATGCGATTGGTAGCCGCACGCAGCAAGCACTATGAGCTGTCGGGTAATACTCGTGCTTGGCCATATGTGCGGTGATTTGCATACCACAATGACCGCGCGAGTGTTGTCATTGCATTCAATCTGGAGGTAACAACGGGCCAACGAAAACGACGTTCAACGTATTGCAGCGTTCTTTATTTCTTTGGCTAACAAGAGTAGAAGCACAGGCAAGAGTATTTTCTTTCTTTATTATGCGGCATTTAGGAGATCAAGGCGCCTCTAGGTGGCATTGGATTCTCCCTCTGACATTAGAAGAAACACATACTAAACAAAGCGAAGGAACGAAGAACGAGAAAGTCAGATTCGAAGTCAAGTGACATAAATGCACTGAAGTCTAGCTCACAACAGAGATAACGTAGAGCATACCGGAACGCATGATCAATGCATATAAACGCCAGAAAGGCAATTCAGAAGAGCTTGCACAAAACACATGGGCACATAATTAAGTCAGCTCTCGTTCATAGACGAACCAGCGTATTCAGAAATGCATCTTAACTTGCATCTGAGGCGGCGGCACTCGCACCCTGACTTGTGTGTCGGGGGGTGGGTAGACCACCTTATCTGTTTGAAAATAGAGTTGATTCTATCTATGCAACCAATGCTTGACACGGCCTGTCGGGAACTTGCTCAAGGCGATCATTGTGCTTCCTTCGGCCTCTTCACGCCAGGCGTCTTTGTACAGCTGCAGGAGAGGAACACACCGTCGTTGTGCTACAACACAGCATTCGCGGGTTGTCGTCGCTCAGAACAGCCAATCACGACCGCGCGCAGCAGTAAATGCTTCTCCCGCATGCGAGCGAGACTATGAGTGAGCAAAAAGAGCCGCATAGCACGTCCTATGAGAGAACTTGCTTGCACAGCTTCGATGTATTGGTTGTAAGATTGGCATACATCTGCGAAGTGTTTAATGCAGAGCATTCATTGGCTTATGCCAGGCACTTTTTTAGTAGGCGTTTGTCCCTCTTGCCATCTTTTCACGAAAAAAAAATTCAAGTATCCCGTGGTGGGATCGAAACTCTGACGTCGAGCGCGGCATTCCGATGCTCTAGCCTTTAGGCAATGGTTGCACTAGTGCTTCTCTTGTACCAGGACCGACCAACCAGCTCTTTGACACCAATGACGTGAGCGTCCCGTGAATACCACGACCTGGAGAGCACTTGTGCCCCCGCTAGCTTCCATTCGGGCGAGAGACTTGCCGCTCCCTTCCTTGAGTCATGAGCGGGAGCGCGACAGTTACTCCCATTCTTGCCTCATGAGCGTTAACGATTTGAAACGCCGCGTTAGACTTCATCATATTGGGATTGGTCCGGATACCCCCTTTTATTTTTTTTAATATTTTTTTTTACACGCGACAGAACGCTACGAAGGTGATTGAGAAGCACGTGTTTTGACTATCTGTGGAGCGCTCACAGTGCAGGTATACAAGGTGTCCCAGCTAACTTTTGCCATGCTGTTAGGAAAGGAAAATTGATACAATATACAATTACGGCAGCTTCGGCGTTTGAACAACAGTCCTGTTCCGCCGCTCGAAAAATAGCCAAAAAATGTCAACATGGTTTATTGAAGATGTGATTGGAATGAAGGCGTATATTTTGTGCCGTTAGGATATTTCGATGGCTTTTGTTGTTTTCGTTGGCGATTGCGTAAAGAACACAGCATGTTAGCGGGCCATGTGTAGCAGTAATACTGATGACCAAACGCATACATGCACGAGCAATATTTCTGGTTGTTTTTGTTATTGTTGTTTTCCTTCTTCTTATACTTATAAAAGGAATGCTCAATGAGGAAGATTTGTGACGGTGCTTGAAACATTTTCTGTTCCTTGTAAACACGAAAAATATATTTTCACCTGAAACGCAGAAGCAACTTGATCAACAGCCGCGTTTGGGAAAGAAGGCCTACCTACGAAGCAATGGCAGAAGTGGCTCCAGTGCAGAAGTGTTGTAAAGAATTGCCTACCGGTCTTTAAACTTTAGAATTTTACGTCGACACAATTAGTGCCACTTCAGGCGCTCAAAAATGTGCAGCTTTCTAACAAAAGAAATACTTGAGCGCTTAAGCAGTTCATATTTTGCGAACATGTGATAATCGTAAGAGGCGACGAGCAGGCAGTTTGTTGGACTATTACATGACCGTTTCCCTCCAGGATATGGAGGGGAAATAGAGCAGCACATAAACATTTAAATAAATGGGAACGATGCTATGTGTGACTTGCACCGAAAGCTTGAAGTTTGTAGGTTAAATATTTGCGTGAAGAATAATTGCCGAATACTGATAGTGTTCAAATTTTATGCTTAACGCGAGGCGTGTAGTAGGCTTTCTCGGTCTGCTCGGTAAGCTATGAGAAACACGTTGGTTATCGTTCGTCAAAGCATAGGAAGAGTGTTCTGAGTGACCAGCAATAAATATTTATTTCTTGTGGAATAATTGGAGTCTTTATAGAGAGTTACTTAAGCAAGAGTCTTAGAGTGTCACACTGCCGCTATACGAAATCTGCTGACGAGAATATGCGTATAGCACCGAATCAAATAAAGCGACAGGACCTACTGCTACCGTCGAATCGAATTACGTATGGGACTGCTGTTTCGCGCTTCCCTAAAAACGCTCAGCGGCTCCTAGAGGCGTCATCGCTAAGCCTGCGCCTGGCCTCCGATATGCGTGGTGTGCCGGTTCGTGCAAGCTATCAGAAAGAAATGCGTCATGCGCCATCAGGGTACCTTCGCGCATATTCCTGACGACGCTACGCCACCTTGTATTGCTGCCGAGAAATTCTCGCGGGGCCTCTGGGACAAGAAGCGTGGCTCGTCGTTGTCTCGTTTTCGCACAACCAGTGTTAACTACTCAGTTACTTAAGTTGGCGAGAGGTTCACTAAACCTACATATCATGATCGAGATGCAAACAAGCACTCACACCAAGGACAACGTAGGGCAAATTTCTTGTGCTAATAAATGAAATAAACGATAAGCTAATGAAAATGAGATTAATTAACGGAAATAAAAATTGTGCCCCTCGGTCAACCCCCTTTCTTCTCGTTTATTGCATAACGAGGGTCTCGAATCCGGCAACATTAATGCATTCAGGTAGTATGAGTGGGTGTATTTACCGGTTGCCTTCACCCCCCAAAAAAATATCACGATCTCGGGGCGCCTGCCGCAATAAGGATGTTCCACGTCTGCCGCCAGGGTCTGTGAGTGGTGGCACCGACTAACACTGCCAGCGTTCTACAAGGAAACATAAATCCCCAAGAAAGTGGACGGGGAAACGGCGCCGCGGTTGCTGAATTGGTAGAATATCGCACCCGAAATGCGAAGGTTGTGGTATCGTACCCCCTTTCTGGCAAGTTGTTTTTTATTTCACTTCCATTTCCGTTAATTTATCATTTGTTTGTTTCATTTATTAAGCACAGGTAACGTCCACTATGTTGTAGTGGTCGTCCACTATGTTGTAATTTCTAGTATGGCCACACCGAAATGTAGTTTGGCCCATCCGCGAGAGTAAGTCGGCCCACCGCGAATTTCAGGTAGGCCACCCCCAAGCCCCAATCTTCAAGTTGACCCAACGCTAAATTTATGTTGGCCCACTGCTTGATTTCTCTTGTTCCACTTTCAACTTTCAAGTTGGCCCACCCTGAAATATCTGTTGGCCCAGACGCACATTTAGGTTCGCCCACGCCGTTATTTATACTTGGCCTCACATCCAAATTTCAAGTTCACCAAATCCCTAATTTCCATTTGGCCCACCCCTATTCTAAGCTTCCCCTTGCATTTTCTAAGGAGCATAATTTCTATGCATAGGTATTCTTTTCTTACTTTATTTTTGTTTTTTCTTTAAATTACTTATGACCGCTTATAAGCTTCCAAGCATGTACAGTACTCACGGATTGAAATAGGACATTCGGAGCGCGTGGCCGTCGCTACATGCAGCGCCCCCCGTGGATGCTCATGGAACCAAGGTGTTGCATTGTGGTGTAGCTCGAGGGGGAGAACATCTACAAAGCAGAATTGCTCCTTCCGGTCACAAAGGGGCCGGCCTGTGGTTTACCACACTGCCTGCGTGGCGCTGCAAGGCTTGCGCGTTCATGTGCCGACCGAAATGGTTCGGCGGTGCGCACTGCCCGTTTCGCGGCGGCGTCTGCCTGCGCGTTTTGGCGATGCGGCACGCATGCTGTGCAATTAAGACACAGGATTCAGCTACGTGACAGCGCCGTACGTGCCTTCGTTGACATGATAAACACTTGCACAAAAGAAAAGAAAGTTTACTTCGTCCGTTTTGTAACGACAAAAAAGAAAAGAAGCAGTCACATGCCTGTCCTCGTGCAACATTTAAACGTAGTCTCAGTATTTTGTTCGTTCGCCCCTAGCAGCGAATACGGCGGCCATTCTGCGTGGTAAGCTTTCGTATAGAGGCTATCGCGTAAGGAAGAAGGCGCTAGCTTCTCCCATTCTTCTTGAAGAGCCGCCCACAGGTTGTCCGAAGAACACCTGTGGAGCGGCCGACGAGACAGGGCCTTCTTTATTTCAGCCCATACATTCTCAATAATATTAATGTCCGCACCTTGCGGAGGCCAGTTCAACACCATCACACACTTGTCTTCAAGCAGGTGAGTCGCGGATGCTGCGGTGTGAACTGGGCTCCGGTCGTGCTGGAAGTAAAGCAAGCCGTCCTTAAATGGGCCAACCAGGGCGTACGGCATAAGGACGGTGTCGAGGAGGTCTAAGTATGCTGCGGCATTAAAGCGGCCGTCCAGGCGTACAAGCAGACCCAAGCCGTCTTTGTAAATACACCCCCACACGTTGACGCTACATCGACCGCTGCTTGCAACACGATGCAGATTTGGGGTGTCGAACCTGGCTGAAGGAAGCGGAAAGAACACAAGACATTATTTTAATTCACTGCGATTGATAACCGCGACGACAGGGGTCCGTCTCTTGAATGTTGGCAGAATTCACTGCCTTTAGTGACCATTTCTACGAACTGCTTGTGTCCAACCCACGAAATAAGGCGCTGGTGAAAAGTTTTTTGGCGTGCGCTCTCTCCTCGCGGTAGCGGAGTGCACGGAATATAAATGATGAAAAGGCATACCTAGCCGCTACATACCATCTATCCCATCTATCATGCGCTACGGGAATGTAAAGAAAGATAAACATTGGCGGATTTTTTTAGTGAAGCTGTGTAACCCCCGAATTTGTGAAGGAGTCTACCTGCCTCGTGCTTCGTGTCCTCCACGCTCGCTGCTGCTGGTCCCATTTTTATGTAAACGTGCTCTCGTCCGTAAAAAGGACATTCTGCCACTATTCCGCTGTCCAGGACCGATGCTCCTGTGCAAACAGCAGCCTTTTGATCCTGTTTTCTGAAGAGATGAAGGGCTTAATCGCCGTCACACAACTACGAAGGCCACTTGTGTGAAAGTTCTCGCGAACTACTTGTGTGCTGGCTGCTAGCCCCAGGTCATTTCGTATTTCTTTCGCCGTCATCTTGGGGTTTCGTCTCACTGCTTCAACTATACGCTCGTCGTCAGAGTCGGTCATCACCTTCGGTCGGTGTCCTCTGGGCAGATTTGTCAAGCAAGCATCCATCCTGAAAGCCCGCACAATCCTGCTCACCGACGAGCGGGGGCGTACGGTCATATCGGCGATTTGTTGCTGCGGTAAAGCTGCTGCAGACAGTCACAATCTGCATACGTTCCGAGATGGGTGTGCCTGGCATTGCTGCTCGTGTCTGAAACGGAGGCGCGTCTTGGGTTCGCCATATATAGCTGCCTGTGGCGCGGCTGCTGCTGATTTCAGTACGACCAACAATGCCGTGTGTTATCATTTCGGGGCTGAATAAAGAAGGCAGTTTCTTGTCGGCTACTACACAGGTGTTCGCACGAAATAAGCTATTCTTTTGTGCATATGTTTATCATATCTGCGAACGCACACAAGGCCCAATCTCGCAGCTGAATCCCGTATCTTGCTTGCACTGCATGCGTGCCACATCGCCAAAGCGCGTGCAATGAGAGCGTCGTCTGCTCGCGCAGGTGTGCACCGTCAAGCCATTTCAGCCGGCACACGAAGGCGCGCAAGCCTTGCAGCGCCTCACTGGCAGTATGTTAAACCACAGGCCGGCTCTTCGGCGACCGGAAGGAGTAATTCTGCTCCGTAGACGTTCTCCCCCTCGCGCTATACCACAATGCACCACTTTGGTTCGATGGGCACCCACGAGTGGCGCTGCATGTAGCGACGGCCACGCGCTCCGAATGTCCTATTTCAATCCGTGAGTACTGTACATTGACACTATCATTATGATGAAATGTCCTAAATTGTTAAATTAGGCGTTTTCCTCGAGATGAAAGGTAACACAGCTTTCGTGTGACATGGCTGGGGAGCTCGCCAAAGGATGCTTACGCATTACTAATTGGTGCGTTGTATACGATTCATATTCGAAACTTCAAATATTCGCCAACCCTTAGGGCATTTAAATCGGACGAATTTTATATATGAATTTAAAAACAAATTGCTTACGAAAGTTTTGTAAAAACCTACTCACGAATTATTGGTATAGTTAACATACTTCATTTCTTTCTTTTTAGATATAAATCCGGTGCAGTTTCCAGAAACGCGAATATCATTTTTTATTGCGGAGTTGCTGTGGCGCACATGGTACTTTACTTTTATGAAACATTACAAACTGATGTACCTCAGCTTCACCCTAACCACACATTGCAAAAATTTAAAAAGAAACCTTCTTGTCCACTGCTGCACAGGGTTGCCAACTCATGTTCCTGTGGTGGTGTGCGGTTGCTAACCGCACGCAGAAAGCACTATCAGCTGTCTGGCAACACTCGTGCACGGTAATTTGTCCACCGATTTGTGCACAACTATGACCATGCGAGTGTTGCCGCAGCATTCAATCTGGAGGTAAAACCTGGCCAATGAAAATGATGTTAAAGGAATTGCAGCGTTTTTTTGTTTCTTTGGCTAAGAAGGGTAAACGTACGCGCAAGAGCATTTTCTTTCTTGATTTGATGACATTTAGGATATCAAGGTGCCTTTAAGGGGTGTTGGCTGCTTATTTTTTCATAGAATTAACAAGCACTAAACAACTCAAAGGTAAGAGTAACGAGAAAGTCAGACCTGAAGTCAAGTGACGTAAGTGCACCAAAGCCTAGCTCACAACAGAGACAACATAGAGCATATCGCCAGAAAGCCAATTCTGAAGAGGTCGCACAAAACACATGGGCACATCAGTCAGCGGCCATAGACGAACCATCGTATTCAGAAATGCATCTTAACTTGCAACCAATGCTTGACTTGGCCTGTCGTGAACTTGCTCAAGACGCTCGTTGGGTTTCTTTCTGCCTCCATGCATGGCGTCATTTAAATCAAGTCGCAGCGTGGAATGCAAATTCAAATACATTTCTGAAAACCGGTGGTAGATGCAGAAAATATCGAAGTCGGTTGACAGAAAAGCCAATCAATTTAAGCAAATAAAGAACCACAAAATAGGTCCAATGAAACATTTACAACTTACATTGCCTGACATAAATCAAGATTTCCCAACAATATTATTCCGATCCAGCATTCACGTGGACAGTGGACACAACGCTTCAAATGAGAAGATGGGTGTTTTCGCTCTGAGGCTCTGATGTCACAGTGATAGAGTTCGAAGTCGGATGATTCACTGAATTTTGCCGGTTTTTTTTTCTTGTTTTTTACAGCGAAGTTGCTAAAGGGCATCATAAAGAAATTTTACTTTGACTAAATTTGTAATAAGTGAGTACTATATAATAAACGCAATCTTGACAGGTCCGCACAGCTAGTAATCCCACAATTTTCTTGTTAGCAACCTTAAAACTGCATCTAAGCAGACGGCAAGAACACCTTGTGGTTGTCGCTATGAGCTAAACTTCAGCACACCACCTCTGAGATCTTTCAGCTCACTGCAACAGCAAGGGGGGTATCGCAACGAATTCACTTCGGCGGTGAAACCTGGCCAGCTGCAACGTGGTCGATATCTAGTGTAAACGTATTGCAACGCTCGTCGGAACTCCGAAATTCCTCTGAAGGGTAGTAACAAATCATAATTACAAACATGTTACCTCCCGTGCAGCTGATTCAAATAGGCAACCACGTCATTGCGTGATCTTATTTAAACGACCGAACATGCATAATTTCTCTTTCCCACACTGCCAATAACCGCCTCCAGGTCGGAAGTCAGTCAGGAGTTTGTACGGCTACACGAGCGGAAGACGCCGTCGTTGAGCTGCAACACAGCATTCGTGGGTGGCCATCGCATAGAACAGCCAATCACGACCGCACGCAGCAGCAAATGCTGCTCCCGAATTGAGCGAGGCGGTGAGCGAGCAAAAAGAGCCTTAGAGCACTTCCTCTGGGAGAACTTGCTTGCACAGCTTCGATGTGTCAGTCGTAAGATTGGCATACATCGGCGAAGTATTTAATGTAGAGCCATTCATGGGCTTGTACCAGACACTTCTGCAGTTGTTAGGCCTCTCTCTTGCCAACGTTTCACGAAAAAGAAAATTCAAGTATCCCATGGTGGGGATCCAAACTCTGACGCCGACCCCAGCGTTCCGATGGTCTAGCCTCGTGGCCACGGTTTTACGCGTGCCTCTCTTGTTTCAGGTCAAACCAGCTCTTCGAGATCAATGACGCGGGCGCACCGTGAATAGCACGCGCTATTACAGAGCACTTTCGCGTGCGCTGGTTTCCGTTCGGGCGAGACACTTGGCGCTCCATTACTTGCGTCATGAGCGGGAGCGTGACAGTTACTCCCATGATTGTCTCAAGACAGTAAGCGATTTCAGACGCCGTGTTAGACTTCATTACGTTGGGATTGGTCCGCATTCTCCAAATTTTTACTCGCAGCAGAACGCTACGAAGCTCATTAAGAATGAGGTGTGTTGGCTGTCTGTTGAGCGTTCATAGTGCGGGTATGCAAGGTGTCCTAGCTAACTTTATCCAAGGTGTTAAAAAAGGAATCTGGTACAGTATACAACTGCGACAGCTTCGGCGTTCGAACAAGTCTTCTTCCCCCGCTGGAAATATAGCCAAAGAAATCAATACGGTTTGTAAAAGGAATGATTGTATTGAAGGCATATTGTCACGTGGTCGTGACGTCAAAGAACACAGTAGCAATACTGTGAACGACAAAACTAACTTTTATTGGGCGAACCTGTGCCCACAAAACAGGCTACACTTATAGCACAACGATAGCGGCGAACACGCTCGGCGATCGTCGGAAATCTGATCGGCGGGTCAAGCGCGTTGGCTTTTATAGATCAGTCGTGGAATGTTCCAGATTAACCGATGGGACCCGCGTGCCTTCCACAAATTTCTGCACTATTCGCGTCGCGCATACATGCAATCAGACTACACAAGTTGCGGTGAAAGACAGTGGAGGGAACCATCGATAACATTCCAGAAACTTCTTTTACATGCAGGCGCGTTCTGCGCTGCACGATAACATTTGTTAGGCGGCCAAACGTGGTCGCCCGATACAGGTAAGTACACGTGTCATTACCCCCTCTCAAAAAGCATCGACCCGATGCTGCAAAGAAACGAAAGTAATAAATAAGCACTCGTAGCAAAGAAAACAACGAATTAAGGAAAGTTCGTTAGCGTCCGTAAAACGGTTTAAAACGCACCACGTGGACCACTTCAGGTCGTGCGCGGCGCCGCTGTGAATGCAAAATGCCGTCTGGCACGACCTCATAGTCCAGTGCGCCAATACGTCGGATGACCTTGTAGGGTCCGAAATAGCGTCGCAGTAGTTTCTCACTCAGTCCTCGTCGGCGTATTGGGGTCCATACCCAAACACGGTCGCCGGGCTGGTACTCGACGAAGCGTCGTCGGAGGTTGTAGTGTCGGCTGTCGGTATTGCTTTTGTTGTTTTGTCGCGCGATTGCGTAAAGAAAACAGCAGGTGACCGGACCATCTGTAGCGGTAATAAAGATCGTCAGACGCATGCACAAGCTATATTCTTGGTTGCTTTTGTTTTTGTTGTTCTTCTTCTTATAATTATAAAAAAGACGCCGCAACGAGAAAAATTTGTGACGCTGCTTCGAATCTTTTCTGTTCATTACGAACATAAGAAAATATATTTTGACGAGAACGGCAGAAGCAGCTTGAACAACAGCAGCGCTTGGGAAAAGAGTAACACCTAAAACGCACTGAAAGAAGCGACTTTCATGCACAGTTGTGCTGAAGTATTGCGGATCTGCGACTTCGTCAATATTTCTGTATGCAACAACCATGTAACCTATAGAATTTCCCATCGAGTCTATTATTGCGTCTTCAAGCGCTAAAAAATGTGCGGCATTTTAAAAAACACACTGGATCGCCTAAAAAGGCAATATTTCTCTTGAATGTGGGAACCGTAAGGGGCAACAAGCAAGCCGACTCTGAAGTGTGTTGCTTAATTAGATATTTATTTTAAAGTGCTAAACACTCGTCAATTGCCTGTTTTAGGCCAGGATATGGAGGGACAAGTATGGCAGCATTTACACATTTCTATAAAATGGGAGCTATGCTATGTGTTACTTGCACCCAAAAGCTTGAAGTGTGTAAGTTAAATATTAGCCTGAAGAATAATTGCCGAATACGCATATTGTTCCCATTTTATGCATTGTGCGAGGCGTGTAGTAGGCTTTCTCGGTCTCCTTTGTAAACTATGCTAAGCAAATTGTTTATATTTCGTCAAAGGATAGGAAGCATGTCGTCAGCGACCAGCAATAATGGTTTATTTCATGTAGAATAATTACAACCTTTACTGACAGTTACTTAAGCTAGAGTCCTAGATTGTCATACTGCCTGTATCTGAAATGTGTTCCGAAGGCCTTAAGTAACTGTACATGACATCAAGTTCAAATCCGACGTAAGGGTGGGGGCGATGGTAATTACAACGTGTGGCGGAACTTTGATGTTACTTGCTTATTTTGATGTGCTCCAACTGTTTACTAAATGCTCGTGTCTTTCCTATTTTCGTGCCTTATACGAGGTTCATATTTTTTTTTTCCAGTGTCTTCGGTTAACATAACGACGCTCCTGGGTAACAATTGGTGAACAGATGGAAATGTTATAGGTAATGAGTAGTAAACGTTCAAAGTGTCCAGGTTATGAGCGATTTTTGCAATAAGTTGCGTATGCGTGTGTAACGGCCTATTTTACTACCAGCGTAATAGAGAGAGAGAGAGAGAGAGAGCAGGAAGGGAGCAAAGCAGTGAAGTTAACTGGACTGTGTCCAGTTTGCTGCTGCATGCGTGGGAAGTGGCTCGGGGAGTAAACGAAATAGACAGAGAAAACACATGTGTCTAATTCGTTCATACGCACTAACCAATGTTCCATATATCTGTAGTCAGGAACTCATATGGCGCTAAACTTATCCTGCTGCCCTTGCATAAAAACAAATCTCATTAGTACCAATGTTAGCCAAGAAAATGCTGCGAATCCGCCGTGCCATTGAAATTGATGTAAGTGAAGTTTTCATTACAGTTTAAGTTTTGGTGCTTAGCGATCATTTTAAACTAGAGACACTATGACCCAGACGAACATTCCTACTACCTACCGCTTCACTCAACATAACATTGTTACGCTCTATCATTCACATGACAGGTATGCCGACGAAGGAATGAAGACGATGAAATGAACGCTACGACCTCAGAATGAGGATAAAATGACGAGACTACGACAACAACTAAATATTCATCATGGCATAACGACACTGGTATCGCTACACAAAATAAAATCGACCGAACCTACCTCACTATGGCTGCCAACGGGAATATGCATGTAGCACCGAATCAATGAAGCGACAGAATGTGCTGTTTCAGTCGAAACGAATTATGTATGGGACTCCTTTTTCTCGCTTCCCTAAGAACACTCGGCGGCTCCTAGAAGCGCCATCGCTAAGACTACGCGTGGCCAACGAAATGCGTAATGCGCCATCAGGGTACTCTTGCGCGTATTTCCGGAGACGCCCCGCCATCTTGTAGTGCTGCCGAGAAGTCCTCGCGTAACCTTTCGGACCAGAAGCGTGGCTCGCCGTTGCCTCATTTTCCCACAACCAGTGGCAACTATGCAGTAACCTAAGTTTGCGAGAGGTTCACTAAACTTTTGTAGGACAATGGAACATAAGCGTCTGCATTTTGTCTGCGAGAACGCTCCTCGACACCAGAGGGTCTCATTTATCGTATTTGTTTGGTGCTGCCTTCTATATATAAATGTTTTTTTACCACTTAACAAGAGAATACTTTTGGGATTGCGTATTGGTTGGCAACAAGTGTGAAAAACCTAGAAAAAAATGGCTGTGGCTTAGCTAAGGTTAGGCCCAGGATGCAAAGCATACTAGCCTTTATTTTAGTAATTGAACCACTGTTTAGCCTGGTGAACTGCTGTTGCTTGGCTATATTTGGTTCGGCTAGACGAAGAAACAACTCATGCGTTACTCTGCTTCGCCTTCAAGAGTGGAACGCGACAGCGTTCTCGTCGACCCGCCAAGGGGTGTAAGACAATGGGCTACGGCGCAGCGACTACGCGCCCCGCATTGGACGCGGTGAGTGTCGAGCAACGCAGCGTTCGGCGCGGCAACGAAATGTGCGCCTGAGCAAGCGACGCACGCCCGAGCCTTAAAAACAGCTCGTTTCTAAGGCAACACCGCATTCACTAGAGGCGCTTTTGTACCGCTTTGAAGCATCGTGCTCGTGGCTCAGTGGTAGCGTCTCCGTCTCAAACTCCGGAGACCCTGGTTCGATTCCCACCCAGCCCATCTTGCAAGAGTTGAGCCAAAGCCACCTAGAAAATCAGTCTCTGTAGCACGCCGCAACCTTCGCTTCTTATTCCAACGAGCAGCTCTGTCTCCAGGAGTCATCTCACCTCGTGAGTGTCTAGCAGAGGCAAGCGCAGCTGCTTATAACCGCCGCGACGCCGCGAGCGACGGCGCGAGTTGGAGCCCCGTTTCTCCTCTGTCGTGACGTCACGGTGTCACGTGGTACTGCCGCGCCTGAGGAGCTGGGTTGAGCTCTCGTAATATGCTTCGCATAAAACTGTTTTCACTCTTGGATCACTACCGTGCAGCCTTGCGGACGACGGAAGGCGGCGCACTTCCTCCCGGCTTTCCGCCGTTGAGTGCCTGGGATTGAGCTGCGATTGCCTGTTCACCCCTGCAAGATTTCACTTGCACATACAGCACTCGTCGCATGCGACGATTTTATCACCCTTGGGCTTTACGCGGAACCTCACGCTGATTGTCAAGCCCACGCCAAAAATGCGTCTTGACTGCCCATATAGTTGCCATCTCAATAGACACTTCAAACTTATTGTAAAAAGTATGTGCGGTCTTACAAGGGGTTAAACAGCGGCCCATACCCAGTGCATTGATGGCGCAGCTCGCTAACGCGTTGGCCTGAAAGACTTTCACTGAAAAGCGGAACGTACTCAATGAATTTCCGGCACAGCCTGCTAGAGCGTCGGGTTGCTGTCGTTGAGGAAACCTTTTGAATTAGGTTTGACCCAGGCACGTACCCAGGATTTTTTTTCGGGGGGGGGGGGCCACCACCTCCATCATAATCATCATCATCATCATCATCAGCCTGTTTTTTGTCCCCTGCAGGACGAAGGCCTCTCCCTGCGATCTCCAATTACCCCTGTCCTGCGCCAACCGATTCCAACTAGCGCCCGCGAATTTCATAATTTCATCGCTCCACTTAGTGTTTTGTCGTCCTCGATTGCGTTTCCCTTCTCTTGGTACCCATTCTGTAACCCTAATGGTCCAACGGTTATCTAACCGGTGCATTACATGACCTGCCCAGCTACATTTTTTCCTCTTGATGTCAATTAGAATATCGTCTATACCCGTTCGCTCTCTGATCCAAACCACTCTCTTTCTCTCTTAATGTTATGCCTAGCAATCTTCGTTCGATCACTCTTTGCGTGGTCCTTAACTTGCTCTCAAGTCTCTGCCCCATATGCACTGGCAAAATGCACTGGGAAATGCACTGCCAAATGCATTGGCACTGGACATATTGCACTGTCAAAATGCACTGATTGCACACCTTACTTTTAAATCATAAGGGTAAGCTTCCAGTCAGGAGCTGGCAATGTCTGCCGTATGTGATCCAACCTATTTTTATTCTTCTGGGAATTTCCTTCTCACGATCAGGGTTCCCTGTGATTAATTGACCTAGGTAAACGTACTCCTTCACAGTCTCTAGTGGCCGACTGGCGATCCTGACCTCTTGTTCCTTTGCCCGGCTATTTATCATTATCTTCATCTTCTGCATAATAATATTCAACCCCACTCTTACACTCTCTCTGTTAAGGTCTCCAATCATTTGTTGTAACTCGTCTGCATTGTTGTTGAATAGAACAATGTCATCGGCAAACCGAAGGTTGCTGAGATATTTGCCCTCGATCTTTACTCCTAAGCCTTCCCAGTTTATTAGCTTGAATTCTTCTAAGCACGCAGAAAATAACTTTGGAGAAATTGTGTCTCCCTGTCTGACCCCTTTCTCTATAGGAATCTCCCTGCTTTTCTTGTCTAGAATTAAGGTAGCTGTAGAACCTTCGTAGATATTCTATTGCGAAGGACGAGTCAGTAAGACGAGAAACTATTTACAGATTATATTTACAACAACGGTTGCAGCGCTGATCATTTAGATTGACAGCGCGAGCTCAGTTTGTTCTTCCTCATATTTTCTGGAGTGATGGCACCCACGCACCTCGTTCAAACAAGCAAATACCACACGCATGTAGCAATATTTTCCAAGCTTTTTACGTAAGCGTTCTGTACTCCTTGATTACGTAGTGCCTCTACGATTGCTGGTATCTCTACTGAATCAAATGCCTTTTCGTAATCTATATAAGCCACATAGAGAGGCTTATTGTACTCTGCAGATTTCGCGATAACCTGATTGATGACATGGATGTGATCCATTGTAAAGTATCTCTTCCTGAAGCATCTCTTCCTGAAGCCAGCCTGTTCCCTTGGTTGACAGAATCCAGTGTTAACCTTATTCTATTGGCGATTATTTTGGTAAATATTTTTATGTACTGGGAGCAAGCTAATGGTCCCATTGATGGTTCCATAATTGTTCAATTCTTTAACGTCTCCTTTTTGTGTGGATTAGTATAATGTCTGCATTCTTCCAGTTTTCTGGGGCCCTTGCAGTCGATAGACACTTCGTATAAAGAGCCGCCAGTTTTCCTAGCATTATGTCTCCTCCATCTTTGATTAAATCGACTGTTATTCCACCTTATCCTCCGGCTCTTCATCGTTTCATGTCTTGTAGGGCCCTTCTGACCTCATCGCTAGTTATAGGAGAGTTTCTGTATCCTGTTCATTACTGTTTCTAAGTGAACTATCGTGACTCCTCTGTGTACTGTATACAGGTCAGCTTAGAATTTTTCCGCTGCTTTTACTATATCTTCGAGATTGCTGATGATATTATCCTTATCTTTTAGTGCATACATCATGGTTTGTCCTATGCCATGTTTCTTTTTTACTGATTTCAGGCAGCGTTCATTTTTTACGGCTTCTTCAGGCTTTCTCAGGTTATAGTTTCGAATATCAGTTATTTTCGCCTTGTTGATCAGTTTTGACAGTTCCGCGAATTGCGTATCGCTGTGCGGCCACCAGTCCCATACAACCGCGTAGAGCGCAGGACTCCGCGATCCTAGACGTACTGCGCTCACTGCGAAAGGTTAGAAAACACCCACATAAGCACAGCAGAGAAGTGGCTACGTGAGGCGGTACGACCTGTATAACTGTAGAAGCGTCATTCAAAACAAGTAATTGTTCTCTACTTCCGGTGGCGTTTTCTCTACTTCCTTTTTAAATAAAAAGATGTTGATGCATAAATATTCTCTTAAACAATGGTTAACTTTTTTATTATTCGCTTTTGCTTGCAGTTTGGTTGTTGCCTTGGCTCTTTCCCTTAGTAGATCGCTTAATTTCTCAACTCCTTGCGATTTTTGTTTCCAGTTGCCAATTTTGCACGAAAAGTGCTATACAGTTAGGGCAAAACAGACGAGGTAACGGGCGACAGTCATCTTGCTTATGGGTTTAAGGGTTATTGCAGGGTTTCATGATGGACGCTCTTTCACATTATTTTATTTCTCACCTTATCTAACCAATATCACGTGTATATGGTTCAGGGCATCTGCCAGCGTCGCGGCGAGCCGTAGCTCAAGGAAACAATGAAACAAAGGGATAAGTTAAACGAAATTTGCGTTTTCTCCGGCCACAACTCGTTCCATGAGAGTACAGACCAGCTGAGTAACAGCCGCATCCCTCTCCTGGTCCCAGGATCAGCCTAAACAAAGAAGGTTGAACTAACAAAAGCAACAGCTATGTGCGTGACGGTTGAATAGATGGTGACAACTGAACGCAACTCGAGTTAATGGCGCGGGTGCGGAATCTATGAGAAAACTCCCTTCACATTACAAGAGATGCCGATAACTACCGCCATCTAAAAGGAGTGAAAAAGGCAGCATAATGCTGACCGATGAACAGCTGCGAAGTCTCAACATTGATCTGGCGGCGCTTTAGGAAGTTGTGAGGAGTGGTGGGGAGGGGGGGGGGGTATGCCACTTGATTTCGGGGGGGACCCGGGCCCCCCCGGGCCCCCCCCCCCTGGGTACGGGCCTGGTTTGACCGCTGGATGTTGACGCTGATATGACAATGGTGTAAGCGCGATGGTGTGCGGCCATCGAATGATGATGCTGCTGCAGCCATGGGGGAACGATCACAATGATGTAACGACGACTCGATGACGATCATGGGATGACGACAATGGTGTGACGATGATGGTATCACGAAATCGGGGTAACGATGACAGCTCGACGACCATGACGGCCATGCGATTACGACGCTGTAGTGACGACGATGCTATGACTGCGACGATGTGTCGGCAAGGCGATGCCTGTGCTGGAAGGATGCCGATGATATGACGACGATTGTACGATGAAGGAAATGACGGAACGGGAAGGGCAACGACGGCTTGATGACAATGATACGACGACGCGAAAACAAAGGTGTGATGACAATGAAATGAAATGATAATGATAATGAAATGAAATCGTCATCACAAAATGACGGCGATAGAACAACCACGACAGCATGACGGTGACCCTGTGGTGACGACACGATGAGGACAACGTCATGACCACAATGGAACGATGACAATGGACTCATGTTGATGGAAACACATCGACACTTCGAAGATGGCGGCGTAACATCTACGATATGACAACAATACGACAACGCAGTGACAGCGACAGTTTGAGAACGTCGGGACGATGAGGACGGCGTGTTGGCTTTGGAGCTCACGTACATGCTCACGTGCACAATTTGTGGCCGCGGGCTGCCTAAATTCATGTTATATCCAGTGTTTGTGTGCACTATGCCCGGTACACCGTCTAATCGAGCTACTTTATTTCACACTAACCTGGTGGCTGTTTGCACTATGTCTGAGAGTGGCCAATAGTGCAGGACTGTAGCCAACAGCCTGCAGGGATACCGATGGTACGACGATGATGGTGTGACGTCATTACATTTTGTACGACCCACTCATTCGGCAAGAGCTATTCAGCAAGACATCATCTAGCAGCAGCAGCGGGACAGTGAACGGAAGAGGCAAAGTAAGCTTCGCATTAAAATGGGGGAGAACACTATGGTGAATCAGTATGCAAATTTACCTCCTTGTTAATTAAATACATCCCTTGCAAAAACAAATACTTAAGCAAGTGTTAGATGGTGTCGTGCGGCCGTTACCGGCTATTCCTCGATGTCTAGAGAGAAGTCTATGTAACACTATGCATATATTTAGCGTCGATGGGAAGGGAGGCGAGGTGAGGGGTCTCCTAAGTGTGATGTTTAGCAACACTTCAACGTATCTGGCGTTTCAGGTTATGAGTGTTGCCAATAATTACTTCGTCTTGGTTTTTTTGGGTATAATTATGCGGTATATGTGGTTCATAGAAAAATTCCCCGGTGTCCTAGGTGAGCTAAACTAGTCTTGTACTTATATTTGGGTGAAAATGTGCCACAGACTTGGGGTTATGTTTAGGCAAAGGTCGATGTGTGTGGTTTAATAGCGACCTTTGCAACAGGTCATGCAAGCAAGCATTCCATAGCGTTACAAGTGTTGCTTACAAACGACGCATTTAATCCACTGCCATGAAGGGACTGTAAATGTCACCAAATAAAATTTAATGTAAATGCTTGGAATTTTATGGTCAATGTTATGGCAAAGCGAAACTTTATATGCAGGAGGTACTCGCTTTGGAAGAAAAAAAATTGGAGTACGCTTCAGGTTCGCCTTCAAGAGTGGAACGCGATAGCGTTTTCGCATCCCATTCGCACCGCCTACTCAAAGGCGCTACGCAAGTCAAACGTCGCGATCGGCAGAGATAGCCGGGCCCCGACGCGCCATGAAGGCGGACGCGGTCATGGGGCGAATGGCGCGCCGCGTGTCGGGGCAGCGCCGTACTTTGCGAGGAGGGGTTCTGTGTTTGCCGCAAGATGGCTCTGCGTGTGCGCAGAGCGCAGAAGAAGAGCGCAGAACGCAGAAGAGGAAACGTACTTCGCTACTCGTGAAACTGCGACTTCTGTAAGCTACATGGTCATAATTACCGATATACACCGCAGTATAACTTTCTACGGCACGTTTCTAAGGCAACACCGCATTCACTAGAGGCGATTTTGTCCCGTTTTGAAGGAACGAACTCGTGGCTGACTGGTAGCGTCTCCGTCTCACACTCCGGAGACGCTGGTTCGATTCCCACCAGACCATCTTGCAAGATGTTTTTTTATTTATGAAGTGCCTTCTGGAATTTATCGCTCACGGCCAACACCGCTGACGCCGACACCGACGCCGAGGACACCGGCTTTTCTGCGACACGAGCTCCTTAACGCTGTCGCGTTAAAATTGGCAGTGGCTTAGCTCAGCTATACCAGGATATACGCAGCGTAAAGGTACGGTTATGCTTGGTTGCTCTCTTGCCTTGCTTGCTAACCTTAGTTTATCCGGCTATGGCCTTGTTTGGCCAACATCAACCGTCTCTCCCGCGCTTTTATAGGCACGGTGCGCACTCCTCGCGCATGCGCAGTGTCAGGCGGTGCCACGTCTGCGGAGACTGCGACGTCACACCTCTGGAATGCGCCGCGGTCGCCGGTGGCGAGGAGCGCTCGCCGCCTGCGGTCGCGGCGGCGGCGAAGGCGACGCAGCTGCAGCTGCGCCTCTGGCGACGTCATGCGGCTCTCGCGAATACGCAGTATGGCAGGCACAGAAGCACGCGAAGCTCGGATCCAACGCGCGTGGGGTAGCTTTACGCTACAATATGTTTGACGTTGTCTGGAAATCATTATATGCGGGAACAAGTTCAAGCGGGCTTGTCGTATTCGAGCAACAACTTAAAGACTGTGGTTTCACGACAGGCAGCATAAATTCTGATTACAACTGTCCGAAAGAAACAACTGTGCTGGAAATAGGATTCTGATTCAGCCAGATCACAAAAGCCTTCGGTCCTTTTTGTGTCAGTGTGTGTGTTTTACATTTCGTGTGCTATAATTAAAGCACGAAAAAAAAAACTGCATGGCAAATAGCGGCGATGAAATAGACTGAATGGGTTGGTTTAGCGTTTATTTGTTTTATTTTATTTATATTGACATTCAGTGGAACTACGTTTCTCAAGCTGACCATAAACAACCAGAAACTGACAAACCGCAAGATGGGTCGAAGAACCAAAGAACGCTATCGGTTTCAGACCACCACGAAACAGCGCGTCAACAACTTTCAAGCGTTGTTGCAAGCAAGCTTTCCAAGCAAAAAAAATGGTGGTGGTGTAACTTGTTTCTCATCGTAATTAGGGAAATTGAAAAAAAAAACAAAGCTGCTGGAAGGACTTTTGTGCCGTAGACGCATGTAAAAGGACTCATTGAAAAGACTGCATCCTGTATTCTGGCTGTAGTGTAAAAGATGAAACTGCTACATGTGTAGACTGGTCGAAACAGCAAATGGCCAACTGTAAGCAAAAATCACAGGTTGCCGCGTTGGTTTCTGCCACGAAGCCGAAAACAAGGCTTGATACCAAAATAGACTCGGCACTGATGTGAAAGACTGTAACCATACTCAGCCTAATTTTTGCAATGTCTTCAAATATACTATAATACTGAGTAGTTTATTTTCTAATGCGAATAATAAAAACTACAGAAATTCTGAGAATTGTCTACTAACGCGCCAGCATTGTTTGGCTTGGCACTAACTTCATTCTTGCGTAGTTCTCCTTACTTGCTTTCCCTAGCTTATGCGCGTCTACCCAAGGTCTTTCCGGTTGCAAAGAAGGCTTTGGTAGACAATTGTCAGATGTTCTCGCCGCACTCGGCCCCTTCAATGCGATGGTACCAATTGAAACGGAACGCTGGGCACGAGCGCGCGTCGACGGAGCAGAGCGTTCGAAAGGCAACGCCAGTTGTCTCAGCAGCGCGTGAGGCGTTGCGTGAGAGGCGAGTGGATCGCCTCGATGCCATGTCACGCTCGCTGTCGCTCTCGCAAGCCTGTGGTATGTGCGCGTTCCTTGTCCACGCAAGCTCTCGCTAGCGTTCTGACGGCGCCTCAGTAAGGCCCAATGAACAGGCGCCGAGCATTTCAACGTGCTCGCTTGCCCGCGAGGTGTTCATAACTTGAAGAATGCAGCGTTCAGTAAGTTATTGGTCCACACCAGAATAAGAAATATGCCGCAATGAGGAAAATTTGGATGGCGCTTCCAATGTTTCCTGCTCATTGTGAGGAGAAAAAAACATTATTTTGAAGAGAACTGTAGAAGCAGCTTGAACCCCAGCCACATTTGGGAAAGGAGTAGCACTTACAAAGCACTGAAACAAGTTGCCCCATTGGAGAAGTGTAGCGAAAGAAACGCACTGCCTGTCACTCGATCGTAATTTCTGTATGTAACAGCCCTGTGAACTTTAGAATTCTACGTCGAAACTAATAGTGCCACTTCAAGCGCTCAAAATATCTCATGTTTTCCCATAAAAATTCGCTAGATCATTTTCGAGGAAAATATTTTGAGTGAATGTGCAAATCGTAAGGGGCGTCAAGCAGGCAGATCTTGGAAGTGTGTTGCTTAAATACAGAATAAGTTCAAATTGCCAAATAATCCTTAATTGCCGCTTTCCGTCCAAGGTAGGCAAGAAAAGTCATGGCAGGATTTACACATTTCAATAAAATGGGAGCTATGCTTTGGGCAACTTGCACCAAAATTTTGAAGTCTGGAGGTCGAATATTTGTTACAGGAATAATTACCGAATACTCATATTGTTCCAATTTTAGGCATTATGCGAGGCGTATAGTAGGCTTTCTTGGTCTCCTCCGTAAATTATGCGAAACACGTTGGTTATATTCCGTCAAAGTATAGGAAGCAGGTTGTGAGTGACGAGCAATAAATTTTTATTATGTGTAGAATAATTACAGCGTTTATAGACAGTTACTTAAGTAGGGTATTTTACGTTATCAGAAATGTGTTCCAAAGTTCCTAAGTAACTGTACATGACAGCAAATTCAAATTTCGTGATAAGGGAGGGGGGACTGGTAATCAGATGTGTAGCTGATCTTTAACGTTACTGGCTTAATTAGAACCATCGCAGCAATATACTAAATCCTCGTTTCTTTCCTATTTTCATGCCCTATCCGTGGCTCTTAATTTTTTCTCCGTCTCCTCGGTTAACTTAACGATAATAATAATAATATTTGGGGTTTTACGTGCCAAAACCACTTTCTGATTATGAGGCACGCCGTAGTGGAGGACTCTAGACGGTTAACTTAACGACGCACCTGGGTAACAATTGGTAAAAATATGGGCATGTTATAGGTTATGGGTAGGAAAAGTTTAAAATGTGCATGTTATGAGTGGTTTTTGCAATTAATTGCGTTCGCGTGTTTAAGAGGGTATTTTACGAGCAGCGTAATAGAAAGAGAGCAGGAAGGGAGGAAAGCAGTGAGGTTAATTGGACTTTGTCCCGTTTGCTGCCTTATCCGTTGGAAGTGGCTTGGGGACTAAACGAAATAGACAGAGAACACATGTGTCTAATTCTTTCATACGCACTAACCAATGTTTCATATATCTGTAGTCGGGCACTCATGTGGCGCTAAACATATCCCGCTACCCTTGCATATCAACAAGTCTCTTTAGAACCAATGTTAGCCAAGAAAATGCTTTGAATCCGACTTGCCATTGAAATTGATGTGGGCGAAGTTTTCATTGCAGTTTATGTTTGCTGCTCAGCGATCATTTTCGACTAGTGACACTATGACCCAGACGAACATTCCTACTGCTAACCGCTTCACTCAACACAATATTGTTACGCTCGATAATTCACATGACATGTATGCCGAGGAAGGAATGAAGACGATGGAATGTACGTGACGACCTCAGGATGAGGATAAAATGACGACGCTACGACAACAATGAAATATTCATCATGGCATAACGACACTAGAATTGCTACGAAAAAATATCCGCGGAAGCTACCTCACTATGACTGCTGACGGGAATATGCGTGTAGCACCGAATCAATGAAGCGACAGAACCTGCTGCTGCCGTCGAACGAATTATGTACGGGACTCCGTTTGCGCGCTCTCCTAAAAACACTCGGCGGCTCCTTTAGGCGCCATCGCTAAGCCTGCGCGTGGCCTCCGAAATGCGTGGTCCATCGGTTCGTGCGAGTTCTGAGAAAGAAACGCGTAATGCGCCACCAGGGTATTCTCGCGCATGTTTCTGGAGACACTGCACCATCTTGTAGGGCTGCCGAGAAGCCCTCGCGTGGCTTTTCGGACGAGAAGCGTGGCTCGCCGTTGCCTCGTTTTCCCACAGCCAGTGGCAACTACTCAGTAACTTAACTTGGCGAGAGGTTCACTAAGCCTTTGTAAGACAATGGGACATATGCAACATACTTTATTTGGCTGCGAAAACGCTCCTCAACATTAGAGGATCTCATTTATCGTATTTGTTTGGTGCGGCCTTCTGTATAAATGTTTTTTTTACCACTTAACAAGAGATTATTTTTGGGATTGCGTACTTGTTAGCAACCAGAGTGAAAAAACCTAGAAATATTGTTTTCATTCTTGGAGCGTTTCCGTGCAGCCTTCCTCGCGACTTCCTCCCCGCTTTCCGCCATTGAGTGCGTGAGATTGAGCGGCGATTGCCTGTTCACCCTCGCAAGATTTCACTTGCACATACAGCACCCATCGCATGCGACGATTTTATCGTCCTTGGACTTTACGCGGAACCTCACGCTGACGGCCAAGCTCATGCCATATATGCGTCTTGACTGCCCATATAGTTGCCATCTAAATAGACACTTCAAACGTATTTGTTATATTCAGTTTCGTTATTCATTTCACTACTTTATTCCCCAGGGGGCGCTTTTGTTCTTCATTATATATATATTGGTTGTATATGTTAAATAAACGGCTTTTTACTTCGGGACGGCTGGAGCCTGCCTTCCACCTTCGGTCAACACCACATTGGCGACGAGGACGGGATGGGTGTCCCACATTGTTGTTGTTAACAAGAAAGATGGTAGCATCAGGATATGCGTAGACATTCGAGAGCCGAACAAAGCTATTGTTCCAGACAGTTTCCCATTGGCCCATACAGAGGAGCTGCTTGACGCTTTGGTAGGAGCAACACACTTCTCCAAACTTGACTTAGCTTCCGCTTACCATCAGGCTCTCTTGCACCCTGACAGCAGGGATCTGACAGCTTTCATCACTCATGATGGACTTTTCCGTTTTAAAAGAGTTTGCTTTGGGTTAGCTTCTGCCCCAGCTGCATTTCAGAAGATGATGGCGACAATCTTTGACCGCTGCCCTGGCGTGTTGTTCGACATTGATGATGTCATCATTCTTGGCAAGACCGCAGAAGAACACCTTTCAAACTTGAAGACCGTGCTGCAAAAGATCAAGAATGCAGGTCTCAAACTGAACAACAAATGCCTTTTCGACGTTCCAGAACTTGCCTTTCTAGGGCACGAGGTCACTGCATGTGGTATCTCACCACTTCCAGAGAAAGTAGACTCCATAGTTAACACACCAGTGCCAACTGATGTGGCCACCCTTCGTTCGTTCCTGGGCCTTGTAGAATACTACTCCAAGTTTGTTCCACACTTGGCACAAGGGGTTGAGCCTATGAGAGTCTTACTTCGCACAAATGAGCCATTCATCTGATCTGCCGAAGCAGACAGCAGTTTCCGGAGGGTCAAGGAAATGCTTTCGTCGAGTACAGTCCTCCAGATGTTCGATCCGTCATTGCCAGTCATTGTGTCGACCGACGCGTCCGACTGTGGGCTGGGAGCAGTCCTGCAGCAACAAAGTGGCCACGAGCTCCGCACAGTCGCTTTCGCATCTCGTGCACTGTCACCTGCAGAGAGAAAATATTCAGTCGGTGAACGAAAAGCTCTTGCATGCATTTGGGCATGTGTGCAAAGGCACACGTACCTGTGGGGTCGCCATTTCACAATTACAACAGACCACCAGGCACTGGTGTCCTTGCTGTCGTCACAAGGACATGGAAGACGCCCACTCCGAATCGCACGCTGGAGTGCACGGCTGCTTTGCTACAATTTCACTGTTGAATACCGCAAGGGTTCCGCAAACACTGTAGCAGATGCACTTTCTCGGCTACCAGCATCTACCTCGGAGGCAGAGATTGCTAAGGAGGAAGAAATTGTCTCGTTCATTGAGCCAGCCTGCGTGACAAAGAAGTTCAGGCAGGCCGCCCTCGACGACAGTTGCCTGGAAACCATCAAGTCATTCGTGCTGAGTTCATGGCCGCCAAAGAAGTCCGTACCAGAAGAGGTGAAACCGTTCTACGCCATTCGGGAAGAACTTTCTGTTGTCGATAAGCTGCTTCTGCGTGGAGAGCGCCTCGTTGTTCCGTCCTCCCTCACGGCTCAGATCATGGGCATCGCGCACGCGACACATCCGGGTATCACGCGCACGAAGGCGCGACTGCGTGAGTGGTTCTGGTGGCCACTAATGGATAAGCAAGTGGAAACGGCAGTAAAGAACTGCCATATCTGCCTGGAGGCAGATAAGTCCGCCAAAACATCACCAGCCCCGTTGCGACCTTTTGAATGGCCTGAGCGACCGTGGCAAAAGCTTGGCCTAGACATTGTTGGTCCTTTGGAACATGTAGCTTACAACAGCAGATTTGCTTTAACGCTTGTAGACTACCATTCTAAATGGCCAGAGGTGTTTTTTGCAGCGTAGTGTCCACGAGCACCGCGAAAGACTTTTTAACAAGTGTTTTTGCCCGTGAAGGCCACCCGGAAGAAATCGTTTGTGACAATGGACCTCAGTTCACTTCGCGTGAGTTCATAACTTTCCTACAAAACAGAGGCATCAGTCTTTCACATTCTTCGGTATACTACCCCCAAGTTAATGCGAATAAGAAAAACCACACAAATTCTGAGAATTCTCTACTAACGCGTAAGCATTGTTTGGCTCGGCTGTAACTTGGTTATTGCGTAGTTCTGCTTACTTGCTTTCTCTAGCTTATGCGAGTCTACCCAAGGCCTTTCCGGTGGCAAAGAATGCTTAGTCTTTCGTAGAAAATTGTCAGATTTTTCTCGGCGCAGCCGCCCCCTTCAATGCGATCGTACCAATTGACACGGAACGCCGGGCACGAGCGTGCGTCGACGGAGCAGAGCGGTCGAAAAGCAACACCAGCTGCCTCAGCAGCGCGTGAGGCGTTGCGTGGGGGGCGAGTGGATCGCCTCGATGCTGTGCACTCCTATCCATGACGTCATACTACCTGGCCCGACTGCCATAGAATCTAATGGGGATGCTCCCGAGTAAGCAACAGTGACTTCGACGTCGCCGCTTTCATCACGCCAGCCTTGGCAATGGAAATTTCGGGCCAAGTAGCATGACGTCATGGAGCGTAGTGAACAGGCCTTCTGCTATCTAGGTGGTGTTGGCAGAGTGCCCTGCAACAGGGAGGAGCACGGAGCCATAGCACGCGCGCTTCCCGTTGCTGTGTGACGCAAGCATGCTCGATGCCATGTCACCCTCGCTGCCGCTCTCGCAAGCCTGCGTTATTCGCGCTTTCCTTGTCCACGCAAGCTTTCGCTCGCGTTCTGAAAACGCCTCGGTAAGGCCCAATGAACAGGCGCCAAGCGTCTCAACGTGCCTCCTTGCCCGCGAGATATTCATAACTCGAAGGATGCTAAGCAGCGTTCAGTGAGACATTGGGCGACACCAAAATAAAAACGATGCCGCAGTGAGGAAAATTCACGAAGTGGTTTGAAATATTTTCTGTTCGCTGTGAACACAAAAAAACTATTTTGAGCAGAACTATAGAAGCAGCTTGAACCACAACTGCGATGAGGAAAGGAGTAGTACCTACAAAGCACTGTAAGAAATCGCTCCATCGGAGAAGTAATTGAATGAATTGACTCCCTGGCACTCGGTTATAAATTCTGTGTGTAACAACCCTGTTAACTTCAGAATTTCAAGCGCTCAAAATATGTCAGGGTTTCTCATAAAAATTCACCATATATTTCAGGTAGATAACATAGAGAAAGAAATTCAATTTCTTTTCTCTATGTAGATAATATTTTGCGTGAATGTGGCTATCGTAAGGGGAGTCAAGCAGGCAGATCTTGAAGTGTGTTGGTTAAATATAGAGTAATTTAATATGGCGAAATAATCCTTAATTGCCATTCCCGCTCCAAAATAGACAGGAAACATATGGGCAGGATTTACACATTCAATAAGATGGGAGCTATGCTATGTGTAATTTGCACCAAAAGTTTGAAGTCTGGAGGGTAAATATTTGCTACTATAATAATTACCGAATACTCATATTGCTCCAATTTTAGGCATTATGCGAGGCGTATAGAAGGCTTTCTCGGTCTCCTCGGTAAATTATGCGAAACACGTTGGTTACATTCCCTCAAAGTATAGGAAGCACGTTGTGAGTTACCAGCAAGAAATCTTTATTATGTGTAGAATAATTACACCGTTTATAGACAGTTACTTAAGCAAGATACCTAGAGTATCATACTGCCGTTATATGAAATGTTTTCCAAAGTTCTTAAGCAACTGTACATAACACGAAGTTCAAATCCCGTCATAAGGAATGGGGAGGGGGGGGGGAATTGGTAATCAAATGCGTTGCGGATCTTTAACGTTACTGGCTTAATTAGAAGCGTTGCAGCTATTTACTAAATCCTCGTTTCTTTCCTATTTTCATGCGCTATAGGAGGCTCGTAATATTTTCTCCGTCGTCTCGGTTAACTTAACGACGCAGCTGGGTAACAATTTGTGAAAATATGGGAATTGTGTAGGTTATGTGTTGGAAGAGTTTAAAGCGTGCAAGTTATGAGCGGTTCTTTCAAATAATTGCGTATGCATGTTTAAGAGGGTATTTTACGAGCAGCGTAATAGAAAGAGAGCAGGAAGGGAGGAAATCAGTGAGGTTAACTTGACTTTGTCCCGTTTGCTGCCTTATCCGTTGGAAGTGGCTTGGGGAGTAAACGAAATAGACAGAGAGAACACAGGAGTCTAGTTAGTTCATACACACCAACCAATGTTCCATATATCTGTAGTCGGGCACTCATGTGGCGCTAAACTTATCCCGCTGCCCTTGCATATCAAGAAATGTCATTAGTAATAATGTTAGCTAATACAGTCCTGAGAATCCGCCGCGCTGTGGAAATTGATTTGAATGAAGCTTTCGTTGTTGTTTGTGTGTTGATGCTTAGCGATCATTTTCAAGTAGAGACAATATAACCCAGACAAACATTCCTGCTGCTAACCGCATCACTCAACAGAAAATTGTTGTGCTCGATCTTTCGCATGACACGTATGACGACTCAGGAATGAAGACGGTGGAATGACCATGACGCCCTCAAGATGACGATGACATGACGAGGCAATGATGACGACGAAGTAATCATGATGGCACGACGAAACTCGTATCGCTACACAAAAGAAGATCGACCGAACCCACCTCATGATGACTGCCGACGGGAATATGCGTGTAGCACCGAATCAATGAAGTGACAGAACGTGCTGCTTCCATCGAAACGAGTTGTGTATGAGACTCCTGTTGCGCGCTTCCCTAAGCACACTCCGGGGCTCCTTGAGGCGCCATCGAGAAGCCTGCGCGTGGCCTCCGAAATGCGTGGTCCATCGGTTCGTGCGAGTTCTGAGAAAGAAACGCGTAATGCGCCACCAGGGTACACTCGCGCTTCTTTCTGGAGACGCTGTGCCATCTTGTATTGCTGCCGAGAAGTCCTCGCGTGGCCTTTGGGACGAGAAGCGTGGTTCGCCGTCACCTGCGATCGCTGTGAGTCCTTCCCTCACTTTCGGCACACCCAGTAGCACCTACTTAGTAACCTAAGTTGGCGAGAGGTTCATTAACCAATTGTAGGACAATAGGAGATAAACATCTTACTGTATTTTGTGTGCGAAAACGCTCCTCACAAGCAAAGGGGCTCAGTTATCGCATTTGTTTGGGGTTGGCGTCTATGTAAAGGTTTTATTAACACTTGGCGCGATAATACTTGTTGGATTGCGTACAACATGCTGGCAACAGCGGTTTTCTCAGTTTTGCACGCTGGCTGCAAGTGTGCAAAACTGAGCAAAATTGTTCTTGATTTATGGAACATTTCCGCCGAAGCTCAGCTCGTGACGGAAGGCAGTGCGCTTCTTCCCCACTTTCCGCCGTTGCATGCGCGAGATTGAGCTGCTGTTGCTCGCTCATCCTCGCTATCTTTCGCTCGGACATACAGCACACGGGCCACAGCGATGATTTTATCACCCTTGAACTTTACACGGAACTTCACGCTGAAGGCGAAGCCGACGGTATAAATGCGTCTGGAGTGCCCATATAATTGCTATCGCAATAAAAACTTCAAACGTCTTGGAAAAAATATATGCCGTCCTACAAAGGGTTAAACTGTGGCGCATACCCACTGCATTGATGGCGCACCTCGCTAACACGTTGGCCTAAAGGAGTTTCACTCAATAGCGTAACGTATTCAATACATTTGTGGCACAGCCTGCAAGGGTGTCGGGTTACTGTCCTTGAGGAACCCTTTTGACTTGAGTTCAACCACGGGATGTCGACGCTGGAGTAACAATGGTGTGACCACGGGTATGCGACCACCATGATGTAACGACGACTCGATGAAGATCATGGCATGAAGACGATGGTGTGACGACGATGATATGACAAAAATCGGGTGACGACTACTGCAAGACGACCATGACGCCAATGGGATTACGATGCTGCATGTGACGACGATGGTATGACTTCGACGATGTGGCGGCAAGGTGATGGCGATGCTGGAAGGATGCCGATGGTATGACGGCGATTGTACGATGAAGGAAATGACGGAACTGGAATGGCAACGACGGCTTGATGACAATGACACGGTGACGCGAAAACATAGGTGTGATGACAATAGGATGATGATAATGATATCATCATGTCAAAATACGACGATAGAACAACCACGACGGCATTACGGTGACCCTGTGATGACGACGCGATGTGGACAATGTCAGGACCACGATGGAACGAAGACAATGGACTCATGACGATAGAAACACATCGACCGTTCGAAGATGGCGGCGTAACGACGGCGTTATGACAACAATATGACAACGCAGTGGCAGCAACAGGAGTGAGAACGACTGGAAGATGACGACGGCGTGTTGGGGCTCACGTCAACGCCCACGTTCATCACATGCCGCCGCGGGCTGCCTTAATTCACGTTATATCCTGTGTCTGTGTGCCTTATACTTGGTACACCGTCTAATCGAGCTACTTTATTTCACACTAATCAGGTGCCTGTTCGCACTGTGTCTGGGAACGCCAATCGTATAGGACTGTAGCCAGTAGCCAGCAGGGATACCAATGGTACGAAAACGATGGTGTGGCGTCGATACATTTAATAGGACCCACGCATTTGGCAAGACATTATCTAACAGCTTCAGCAGCAGCTGCTGTACAGTGAAAGGAAGAGGGAAAGTAATACCCATGTCAAGCGGACAAGTTAAGTGTACTTACGGTCATTGTACTTGGTTTTAAGTTCACTTTCCACCCCAACAGACAAGCCGAGACCCACAACGAGACAGCCCATTCGGCGGTGCGAGCGCTTACCTTCCGCGCCCCCGAGAGTGACCGTTCCGTGTGGTGGTTCGAAACCAAGGACAGACTGACCAGTTATGCCGGAGTAATCAAGTGTTACTGCTTAGCTCAACGGATAATGCCGCCTCCCCACCCGGCATTCAGTCGGGAGGAGGCCGTAATCCTAAGGGAAATACAGACCGCCTCACTCCTCGCCCCCGCAATGCTGCACGTGCTTCACCCAGAGCTCTATCCGAGTGGGCTGTGCGGTGTTTGTGCAGCGGCTCCGGCGGACCAATGGCACATCATGTGGGACTGTGCCAGGTTCCCGACGGCAGCTACCTCCAGGACTTACCCACCCGAACTTCAAGATGCACTGCAGTCTGGAGACAAGGAAACACAACTATGGGCCGTCCAGCAGGCCTGGGGTGCGTTCGAAAAGCACAAGCCTCATGACCCACTACAAACGGGCCCAATTGGGGTAGTGCAGAGTAGGGTGTAACCCCGGGTCGACGCTTGGCCAGAGTCACGACGCGTTAAACCGTCGGTTGCCGGCACTTTATTAAAGTTATTCCTATCCTATCCTAAATTTAAACGTCGCAAGCGGTGTGTACTCGCAGAACCGTGCACTCCAGTCGGAGGGCGTTCACGGAACGCACTTTGCTGGTCGAGTGCGTAGCCTTGCCACCAGCGGTTTCAACGACACAAAATGTAATGCATAGAAAAAGGACACAGAAGTTATTTCTACCTGTTGAACAGGTTTTAACAAAATAATCAGAACATAACTCTAGCAGCATCAAATGCCACCTCGTCGCACGCCACGATCTTATTCTGAATTTGCTGGCTGACCTTGACTTGTAGCGCTCTTATGAAAAAAAATATGTTCGTTTTTTTGTTGAGTAAATTTAGATTAGGATTGTTTTTTATTTATAGTACAAATAAAGCAATCGGTTTTTAGAAGTTATTTTATTTTTGTCTACATCTTCAAAAAACAATATTTTAGCCGGTCGCCATTTTTTTTTTCTGCGACTGCGCTCTGTTTTACTGTTTAGCACCGCGTAGACTAAAGCGTCACTCAATGTCCCTAAGTGCACTCCCCGTGAGTGCACTTAACTTGCCTGCTTGACAGGGGTATAAGCTTCACCTTAAAACGAGGGAGAACACCATGTCGAATCAGTATGCAAATTTAACTCCTTGTACAATAAACACATCCATTGCAAAAACAAATACTTAAGCAAGTGTTCGATGGTGCCGTACGGCCGTTATCGGATATTCCCCCGATGGATGGATGGATGGATGGATGGATGGATGGATGGATGGATGGATGGATGGATGGATGGATGGACGGACGGACGGACGGACGGACGGACGGACGGACGGACGGACGGACGGACGGATGGATGGATGGACGGATGGACGGATGGACGGATGGATGGATGGATGGATGGATGGACGGACGGACGGACGGACGGACGGACGGACGGACGGACGGACGGACGGACGGACGGACGGACGGACGGCGTCCTCACCAGAGCCCTCACGCCTCTTGTGAGGGCTCTGGTGACGCTGCGCGTGTTTGGACAGTGGCAACCACAGCCCATGCGGGCCAAGTAATGTTACTACATGGCGCAGAGCTAGTACAATTTGTGTTGCCCTAGTGAGGCTTCCTTTCATAGTGAGATAAACTTCTTAATAACTCCTAGTCCGAGTCGTCACTGTGGGAGTCCGGCTGACTGACCTGTTCTAACGGTGAGCGAATTTGTGGGTACCTACGTGGGCTTCCAGCAGTGGACACAGTGTATGACGCTGCCCTTGCGGTGGAGTGGTCCAGCTGCCCCATGTGTAGGAAAGGGAGAGAAGGTTGTTCGAGCGCACTAGAAAGTGCGGAGAAGAGAACGCGCTGGGGCATTCCTAGTAAGTATGGATGGCCGTCCGGTTTTTTACCACGTACTTGGCACGCTGTTTGCCATAGTTACCGTCGTCGGAGGACATTCCTTTCCGGCAGGCCTCCATAAATGTCCCCACTGCTGGTTGTAGCACATCGCGTGTGACAGTAAGCGGGGGTCCTTTCCTAGGCCTTCCTGCCATAAAGGCTGCCCCGAATTTTCCAGGACGTGTTGGCCACAAGCACTAAGGTCTCTGCAATGCCGGGGGTGCAGACGGGAGCGTGCCTGGACCTTCCGTACCGGTAGATCCAGCAGCAGTCAGGTTGTGCCTTTGAAAGACGGACGCCAGCAGATGCCTCTCTAGACTGACGTCTCTACCACTAAATCATTGTTGGCATCATCGATTCGCTATATAACAGCAGAAAAAAATAGATACTTCGGGTAGTCGATAAGCATAAATTGTGGAGAAGGAGCGCAAACAAATCAGATATGTGGAAGTGCGTGCGAACACGTTCGTTCTTTATCGCGCGTCCGCGTACCTGTTTCTTTGCGTCATTTGTTTTTTTGCGTTATCACTTAGAAGTGTCTTCATGACACGTAGTTTCTCAGACACGTAGACAGGAGTGGTTGGAACGCCTGCGAGAGCCGCTTGCACCCTTGCCGCTGTGAGCGCCCTCTTCGAGAGGCCAATCACAAGGTCCAGGAGACAAGCCTACTCTTAGTAAAAACGCGGCTGGAAACAGGCAACAGCGTGACTCCCGCCTCACCCTTTCCGTTTGCGAAACGGACGCCCTGTCGCGCCTCGAATGTGGCTTTTATAACTCTTAATCTCGTTCCTCATAGACTCCAGCTATACATGGAAAAAATATCTGTTAATATTTTCCACTTACCTAAACTGCACAAATCTAAACATAAGAGCCCCAAATATATAGAACGGCATTTCATGTTTAATGTATTACTTTCTTTAAACACACATAAATATAGATCAAACTGCCGCTCCATTAAAATAGCCACTTTTGCGTATAACACTGACTATTTCAGTGGAACACCCCTCCACCTTTTGTCCCACGTTCAGGTACTAGGTTAAAATATATGAAACGCTGTTCCATACGCTTCGCAATATTGAGTGTTTAGATAAGTATTGTATTGAATGTTTAGATAAACGAGAAGAATTGGGAATTTTCCCCAGCTCATAGCTGGAGCCTAATTGTGGTAGGAGATCGGGTGTTAATGCATGAGTTGACGCGGTTGCTCGTAATTTTGGTAGACAGCTACGCCTGATTAGTTAGACAACGTTAGAGAATTTCAGCGGTTATGAAAAGGCGTCTGGCTTAATGGCAACCTTAATGTACCGTTTTTGTAGTACTATACGCCACACTTCCCTCGACTTCATTTCCCAACATCTGTTTACGCGAAGCCAAAAGCTGCCACCTACAGAAAAAAAAGCAGCGCATGCGCTCACTATACCTATCCATTAAACAATTGAGCTGCCTGGTTTTTTTTACTTTTTTAATATTTCCTAAGCGCTGACATACCTGTAGTTATCATTGTTGCTCGCTTACGCCTGTCCCTCGTCGAAACTAAGAAATTTACTGCGAATACGGCCGCGACAACAATGCCGCGGAGAACACAATGGAACTGTTCGCGTGTTGACACACATCCGTAACTATTTCTAAACTAGGTCGTTCTTCACCCCGCCTGTGTTTGGCCTCGCGTTCGTTGCTTCGGCCGCGCGTTGTGTTCTTCGGTGCGTGGGAACGCGGGCATTTCAAAACACAACAGGGGCGCGCACGCACACGCACAAAAGAAAGATGTGTCCCTATTTGTTTTCGTCGTCGCCTCCTTTACGGCGCGTCATTAATTATCATCACCCTGGCGGGAACACAGCACCACACTGCGCGTTGCTACCCGTGTACGTGGAATCGCAAAGAAAAGCAAGGACAGAAGCGATACGGCTGAAATGTGGCCCTGGCGATGCGATTGCGGGTCCCAACTGAGAGCGGTGCGCGCACAGCACAAAATGCCAGTGCTGCAAAACCACGCGCACAGAACGGGGGAGAAGAAAAAAATGCGCGCGGCAAAATAAATGAAGCGAGTCGCCAGCGCCGTTTGTAATCCGCATTGAAAGGAAGCCAGCTAGCGTGGCGGGGAGGACCGTTCATTTCGTCTCTGGTGCACAGCGGGTTTGACTATACCCGTGGCCGGTTGGCTGCGCAGGCCGTGACATCAGCTCTACACTTAAAGTTGCATTTTCTTGCTTCTCTTTCTGTCAGCCCGGCCTTTCGGCCAGTTTGGATGGATGCAAAGGCGCTGCCTGCAGTACGGTGTGGAAGTACTCCGTTTCGAAGTGGCTCTCTCGCACAAATAGGCAGCAGCCCCGAAAACGAATCGAGTTGGATGTGTAGCGCGCACTGCAAACGTGCAGTCAACTTTAAAGGTTTACAAATCGAACGTTGGCAAGACAAGAAAAAAATGCATCAGATCCAACGAGTTAAAATCTATATACAACGAGGCTTTGTGTCAATGCGTAAAGAGTCCAAACACGAGTACAGACACACCCGTACGCACACGCACGCACGCACGCACGCACGCACACACAAACACACACACACACAAACACACGCACACACACACACACGCACACACTCACGCACACACACACGCACACACGCGCACACCCACACAGTGAGAGAGAGAGAGACAGAGAGAGAAACATATGCGCGTGCGCACACAAATTATGCCGAATCTTTTATTAAGCAGAGTTGATGGCTACTAGTCATTACAGCAAATGCCTTGAGCGCAGTTTCAAAGGCGGCATGCACATTCTATCACCATTCTATCCGCAAGACGCGATTAATTCCTCATTACCGTGACGCCGTCGATGCGTGGAGGTGAGCGCCATCTGGTGGTGTTGCAAGCAACTGAGCGGCGGAGCAACTGAGTGCTCCGCTGTGATTGGTTGGCCTTTTCGGCAAGGGAACACCCAGGCCGCAGCAACCACGGCCACGAAACCCGGCGAGGCTCCCAAATATACGCATCGTTTTTAAAAATTGCAGTTCCTGCCATGATTATATATAGTGATCAGCGAAGCCCGAATCAACTAGAGTATACTGTATAATACGGTAAAGCTTGTTACGTAGTTTTACATTGAATACGCATTAAACGATGTGTGTGTACTGCTCACCGGAGAGGAAACATTCCCGCTCCACACGACTCGAAAAGAAAAAAAATTTAATTGCTGCACTCTGTAATATTCAAATCTGCTGTGGTTTAATCACATAGCGAATGATGCATAACAGCTATCTATATCAAGGTGGCATGCACCTACTAGGGGTATTTCCTTCTTTTTTTCTTTTTGCATATTGTCCACTTACTTCTCACAAACTTATATAAAGCACATATTGTGATTAGTGCGCACACTATTTGGTTTGCTTAGAACCCACTTGGATTTGTATGTCCGGATGTTTGATTATCTTTCTACACCTCGTAGTTTCTGTTTCCAAATTTATCATTCTGTGTCTGTTTTTTGTTTGCTCTTTTAATTTTCTTAATGCTGGCATTTTAATCTCCAAGCGGTAAAATATCCAATAAAGTTGGCTCCATGCATTGTGGACCTCTCCATTTGTTCATTAATATTTATGTTATCTGCAAGCTGCCCCCTGATGCGAAGACCCTTCAGATAATAGTGACTGACTCTCCCCACTGCAGCGTCTTTCCTGTACAGGGGGATTTTTATTTAGAAAATACAGATTTTTTATAAAAAGGCTATGGCCGTTAGACACATGTCTTTTTCACATGTGAGCTCTACGGGGAAGCCGAAATGCCTTGCCTAACTGACAAAATTTTATTATTATTTTTTATTATTGCCTTAAGCGCAGTTGTCTAAATGACGAACTTGAAGGCAGTCACATTTTAATGCACGCTCGTATTCTTTTTTTATTTGGAGATGTCTAAAATTGCGCCTAATTCGAGATATTTATAATCGAATTTCCACAATAAATCCAGGCAATATCGAAACCCGGCGCTGCGGAAGCGCACAAAAGCAGGCCCCGCTACCACATCAAAGTGAAGCCCGCTGCGACGAGAAGCGCGACGACGTTTTTAACTGAACGTCTCGGCCATTCCAACGCCTCCGGGATTGCAGACTATGTGCGCTCTGCTTTATGATGTCACGATGCTTGGGCCGATTTTCTATTGTGCAGCCCGGCGTGACGAAAGGGGTGACGTCACAATCATCGCTGCTTGCTCCGGAGCAGCCCCATCAGATTCTATGACAGTCGGGCAATGTACTCGTAGCATGACATCACGGATCGAAGTGCACACACAGGCCTGGTGCTATGTAGGTGGCGTTGGCCAGTCGCGACGCCTGCTGTCATTCAAGCTCGGCGACGTCGCCGTCTGACGTGCAGCGGGACGCGCTCAGTCTCGATGTTGCCTGGACTTGGCTTTGAATTTCAATGACGAATATCTGAAATCACGTGCGATTTTCTTCATTTATAAAATCTGGGTGTGTCACAAATTGTGACTCCCTACAATTCTTGCATGTAAACAACTGCCCCCAAACGAATAATAAAAAAGTCAATTACCATTTTTTAGTCTTTTCAGAGTAACTTCATCATCATCATCATCATCATCATCATCATCATCATCATCATCATTTGTTTTATGTCCAATGCAGGACGAAGGCGTCTCTCTGCGATCTCCAATTACCCCTGTCCTGCGCCAACCGATTTCAACTAGCGCCCGCGAATTTCGTAATTTCATCGCTCCACGTTTTCGTCTGCCGTACTCGACTGCGTTTCCCTTCTCTTGGTACCCATTCTGTAACTTAATCAGCGGCAAATTATTTCTACCTCGCTGTAGAAATCGCATGCGAAGACGACAGGTGTCTCATGGTCATGTCTTTCTCATTTAAAAAATCACGCGCCGTGGTTGCTTAGTGGCTGTGGTGTTGGGTTGCTAAGCACGAGGTGGCGGGATCGAATCCTGGCCACGGCGGCGACATTTCGATGGGGGCGAAATGCAAAAACAGCCGTGTACTTAGGTTCAGGTGCACGTTAATGAACTCCAGGAGGTCAAAATTAATCCGGGTACTCAGATCGCTGTTTTCGCACGTAAAACCCCATAATTAATTATTCTTAATAAACACTATCTATTGTCTAAAAAAAAGTATAATGAAGACAAGCTCACGCTTTTTTTTTATTGATCTAGAATTCTTAAAATAGCGATTGTATCAGTATCTTACCGATTGTATAATTGGTTGAAACCAATGTTGCAGGATTTTCTCGCTGAACCTAACTTGGCTAGGACCATTTGATTACCGGCGCGAGCTGACAGTTCAATTACGTCCTTACACACTCGAGAGAAATCGAATGCAGGCGAGTTTACGCTTTCGTCCCATGGGAACTAGAAATGCAAAAGCACTGCTGCCAAACCAACCCCTTAAACTTCACTTAATCGCATCAGCGTCGTGGACAGAAAGAACAGAGGAATTACTCTCAGGATCCCACCGCGGCTCGAGGCAGCCGCGAAGAGCTACGACCAAGACGAACAGCTGAGGGCCGTCCAGCAGGTCCTCGGGGCGCTCGAAAGGCAGGGACCCAGCGAGCCGGCAACGGCAAGCGGAGACCCGCGCCGAGTAACGGAGAGTTCGTAGATGACGTAGGCCTTCGTCGGGGCGCGCGAGCGCCCAACTGCAGGCACAAATAAAGTTGGCTCCAATCCAATCTAATCCACCACATAGTGGTGTGCTCGTCGTGGTTATGGGAAATTTCCACCAGGCAAGCTAGTACGAGGGCATGCAAAACCTGTAAGCATGTAATAGATGTTAAAAAAAAAGGCTAGAGGACCTGTCTCTGTCCAGGCAACAACAGTCATCGATACTACCGTTTGCAGGCCCCGGTCCTCGATCCAGCTCAGTTCGCCCTGTAGAGAAAGAGGAAAGCAAAAGCAGGAAAAGCAAGGGAGGCTAATAAAGGACGTAGCCGGTTGCTTACCCTATGTTTGGGGAACTGCGATATTCCCGACCACAGAAGAGCCATGCTAACGGTGATACCGCTATTGCCTTGATGAACAATACACAATATGATGACGCAGGACTGCGGATTCGTGGCGTCAGCTGGTTGCGAGTGTCTTCTTCAGTGTCTTCACGTACTCAGTTGGCTATTTAGTGCGCAGTGTGATTACATTGTGATGCGTCGTTCATGATAGTGGGAAGGTAAATATGCTGTAAGTCCTATTATTTTCTTCAGTGCGCGGAAATTCCTTACGTCGGATATAACCAACTCGCCCAACTGCAAGTCTTATTGAAGTTAAATTGTGTCGTTCCCTTGTCAGCGGGCAGGCTTGAATCTTAACCGCGAATTTAGTGATGGGTACCGCCATCGTATACACAAAATTGCAACCGGTGTCCCAAGCAAACTCTGAAGCATTCTCAGAAACGTGTGACATGGACGTCATAAACCACCGCGTTTACCCGCAGCGACCACATGCGCTTTACAGTATTTAGCTTTGAGTTCGCGCTGACAGCCATACATCGCTGAATAATTTGCATTGTTGTGAACTTCAAAGCACTTATACACAAACGGCGATTGACAGGAGCCAGAGGGTTGTCTTTACATGCTTTTACGCCTCTTTCCTAACATACATGGCCATGAAATTGTAAAAGCGTTCGTGTTTCGTTTCAGAAAGTAATCGATGACTTCAAGGTCTATATCGCAGGGGAGAAAGAGATTTATTATGATAAAAAAGCTGAGAGGTCGGCCTGAATCAAACTTCTGACCGGGGCAAGTAGGCATCTGCACGGAAAGCTGATCTATTTAAACTTTCACCAATTCGTGCGGTCGAGTCCGCGTCTCCTTCCAACTGAGCCGTACTTCGTCAGTATCGATTTAAAAGAAAACGAAACATCAACGCCATACCATGTGTTTATGAGTGAAAAAGAAAAGAAAAGGAAACACACGGCACTGGAAGAAACGCAGGTTCTATGAGCTTGTCGTCGCGCATGTCAGGCTCAGTGAACTAGGCGTGAGCTCGACGAGGTGTCTGCTGTAGAAGCTACGACGTTGTGTAAACACGTGCGACGTTCCCTCGGCTGGAGACGCACACCAATCTTAATTTCTACGCATTTGACGGCGCAACTAAATTATTCTAACGCATTCCCGCACAGCGAGGTTGGGCGAGCGGCACATTTTGGACGGTAACGCACGTGCGCCTGTATCAACGTTTCTTTTGGACCGATGCATCCAGCCAAGCTCTGTCCACGGCTACGCGAGCGGCGAGGACACCTTGCTCTCCAGCGTTCTCGCAGCGTGCGCTATACTGAACACTGTTCCCGGCGCTCATTAGGCTGAGTGATACGGTGCTACGGCTGCCACGCTATAATTCAGCGCTGGTTGCCCATAAACTGCGACAAATCTTTGATTTTTGTTTTCATACAATATAGCTTATTTACATGGTATTGCGCATCTCGTAGACGTTACCAGTACGCGGGCATTTTGTCCAAGTGATAACGATATTTGGGCATAATGTGCTTTATCTTATTTATTTATTTATTTATTTATTTATTTATTTATTTATTTGAAAGGTTTCCACCAAGTACGTACGCGTCTTCTTCAAAAAGTTTGACTGTTGTGTAATCAAATTACGATTTCAGATTAATTCAATCCTTATAGCTATAACAGCTCGCTATCTCGAGCGAAACAGTAAACTGCAATAAAGAAAAACGACAGAAAAAGAAAGGCGGCAATATAACTTTCTTCCGCATAGTCTGCGATAGGAGTTGGAGGAAACAGCCTCTTACCATACAAAGGCAGACACTCAAAAAAAAAGAAGAAAAGAAAAACGAAATCTGAAGAAAGCAGATAAAGGAGGGCATGGGCGTACTCTTTCTGCAACGCTGCTTCTTTCTTTTTCTTCGTATTTTTCTTTTCTTCTTCTTTCGTTCATTCCAATTCACTTGCAAAGCATCCGGGTCGCTGCTTCTCCGTCGCAGTTTCGGCGCCTTGGCTGCGCACGAAGTCCAATCCCGCGACGCTTCAACTTATCGCCAACCTCGGCGGCTTCACCGCGGAACCCGCAACTTCCCCTCCAGTGAGCGCACTGTGATGTACACGCAGCAGCGAGTGCCCGACTAGCTCAGCCACGCTCGTTGCCCGGGCGTCCATTTCTCAGCTTCTCCGTCAGCCAGCCCGCCCTCTCGCCCTCTTTATCTCCGCGGTCCGGACTCGCCGGAGAAAGCGAAAAGGGGAGGCACGCCTTTTTTGCTCCGCCGACACGGCGACAATGCTAATCGCACCGGCGCTGTCGCCTTGACCGTCGTCTCGACGTGTTCGACCAAAAGCAAAAGATAAGGGGGGGGGGGGGGGGAGGAGGCGACGTCGTTGCCGCCACAGCGTCGTACCCGTCGTCTGCGAGGTCTCAGTGTCTTGGCACGGCTCGGCTTCTTGGCGTGGCCTAGCCGGCTCGGCATCTCCAGGAGCTGCAGCAACAGCAGACGAAACGGTAGCGTTCGTGGCCGTCCAGGTTTCTTTCGCCCAGCGCGCACAGCCCTCCCACACACACACACACGCACTCACGCACACACGTTGACGTATAACGCGCGGTGGGTGGCGGCCAGGGGTGCGCGAGGAAGTGGAAGCTGACCGATAAGGCCATTGTCCTTGTCGCACCTCGCTGGATTGAAGGATGGCCCGCTTGTCCTTCTGGGGCCCGCCTGGGCACCTAAAGGATGGCTCTGTCTTCTGGGCGTTTGCAGCCACGCTTGCAGACGAAGAGCGGCGCGGAGCGAAGCCGCTTGCTGCTCGCTGCCTTTGCCGAGTCAGATGCCTCGTCTCCTCTCATTCTGCCCAAACGCATTGTCATAAGAATAATGAGTAAGAGAGAAAAGAAAATGGCCTTATCTATTGTTCCGCTATAGGTGATGCGTTCTGCCTTGAAGTAAGCTCCATCTTCTACTTTTTTTGTCCCTTTTATTTCCTTCCGCAGCCTAATATGAACCGCTAACAAAAACCCCAGCGCATTGGCACTCTCAGTGTTCACTGGCCCCAAACATCGGGGCCCGTATCTATGTCAGTTCATTCCCTTTCTGTATGCCGCTGTTTCTCGCAAGTTAAGTTTTCAAGAGCCCTTTTGTAGTATACGTGCTATCTTGTGGCAAGTGCGGAAATATTTTTTTTTTAAATAACAAGTTGACAATGACAATGTGTGTGTGTGTACATGCGTATATCTCTCTTGCTCTCTCTGCGTCTCTCCAGTGCGTGCGTATGTGTCTCACGCATTGAAGTGCACTAGTGCGCAGTAGGAATTGAAACAACAATATCCTTGAAGTCACACATCATTCAGGGGTCTTCTAAAGTTTAATAATATAATATTTGGGGTTTTACGTGCCAAAACCACTTTCTGATTATGAGGCACGCCGTAGTGGAGGACTCCGGAAATTTTGACCACCTGGGGTTCTTTAACGTGCACCTAAATCTAAGCACACGGGTGTTTTCGCATTTCGCCCCCATCGAAATGCGGCCGCCGTGGCCGGGATTCGATCCCGCGACCTCGTGCTCATCAGCCCAACACCATAGCCACTGAGCAACCACGGCGGGTTCTTCTAAAGTTTATACAGTTTGTGCAATACGGCCGTCTCATAAAGGGTGTTCATACGCTCTACATTCCCACATTAACAAAAAAAATTTGCAGTTCCGCCCGAAAGACGCAAAGCCGATTGCGATAGCAAATTATAAGATAGCTGTATGAAGTAAGGACAGTAGTTTCATCGGCCGAATCAACTTGTAAACATTCGCTTGCTAACTAAATCAACAGTGATAGCACGTGCAAGCGTGACTGAAAGAGGACGTAGAAAGAAACAGACACACAGAGACAGCGCTGTCGTTGTGTGTCTGCTTCTTTCTACGTCCTTGTTCAGTCGCGCTTACACATTCTTTCATGGATTCAAACCCACTAGCCCGTCTAAGTGTTTTAACGAAACTAACTAGCACGGTGTCAGGCGCGCACAGGTAAACATGAACACATATCGCTCGATGATAGCGGAAACTGTCTGTAAAAACACTAAAGTTAGGAATCACGGCAGCAGCCGAAAGCACAGCACATACGAAGCTACCGGCACTACGCGCACTCTGCAAACATCGCAGTTCACTTTGCAGATGAGGCCCGCGTGGGCGCGCACTTTGCCCACGTTGCAGATCGCTTTCAAGGAACTCGAGCGCCGGCAACGCGCCCCTACGGCGTCCGCCAAGGACGTCTACTACGGCGTCCGGGATTAGCGTGGCCAGCGCCGTAGTAGACGCCGCGGTTGTCTCCACTTTGTACGGATCGGCGGGCGAGGAGGACATCGAGGCACCCTAGCAGCGGCCAGAGAAGAACGTCCCTCTTCCCTCGCCTGAGCTCCCTGCTTCGCGCGCCACAGGAGAGGACGCGCATCTGGGCCGCGTTCCTATAACTCGCGCGCGCGAAATTGAACCACGTTCGCCGGCTCACCCTTACACACTTTCATTAATACGGAACATCACGGCGACGCCGACGGCGAAGATAGAAATGCGCCTGGTGTGTCCACATAATTGCTATCGCAATAAAATGCTCGAGTGTAATTAATTAAATTAAATTTGGGGTTTTACGTGCCAAAACCACCTTCTGATTATGAGGCACGCCGTAGTAGAGGACTCCGGAAATTTTGACCACCTGGGGTTCTGTAACGTGCACCTAAATCTAAGTACACGGGTGTTTTCGCATTTAGCCTCCACCGAAATGCGGCCGCCGTGGCCGGGATGCGACCTCGTGCTCAGCTGCCCAACACCATAGCCACTGAGCAACCACGGCGGGTTGCTCGAGTGTAGGAAATATATACAAACGTGCACTGTTGAGCTCAATTGGAAGTCCTAAAGCAGTGAGAATGTCGCTTGTACTGGTTTAAAGTGGAGGAGTTAACGAGCTAGCACTTATCAAGTAGCCATTCATTTTCATTCACTCACATTATTTTGTGTTTACAGTATATCATCTTCCATCGAACAAGTAATATTCCTATTGAAGGGTGAAACGGACTGTGACAGGAACCTACTGCAATATGCCTGGCTCAAGGCAAAGGATTCATTTGATTAGTACACTTACACCCGACCGGTCAACATGGCTCGGGGCATGAACTTAAACGAAGAGTTCATGCAGACTATGTGTGAGTACGAAGGCGTGGTGTAGACGATGACTCCAGTGAGGCAATGACAGGAAACATCCGCCCACATTCAGCCACCGAAACAATGGAAATCCTCTCTGACGCATCGTTTCCGCTTAGCGCGAACGATGATGTACGCTGCTCGGGATCTTAACTATAGTGAACAGCTCATAGTCATAAAGCATAACCCGACAGCATAACTAACTTGGCCAATCTTATCATTTGTGCTTTTATTCGCACGTAAGGCCTGAATCACGAGAAAAAGGTGGCACCATGGCTTTAACGTCAGCTTTACTGAGCTTACCAGACTACTATAACCGTGCTCTAGAAGGGCACCAGATCGCATGCGCATGCGTAAGCAGTCCCTGACAGTCTAGGTAAGGTTAGTGGGCCGTGAGTATCGAGAGTAAACCGTTTTGTCAGTAAGCTATAATAAATAATCTGAAGATGCATATGTGTCATAACCTCTTCATTCCGCTTCACAGTCTCCCTTTTGAACATATAAGCGTTTATAAAAGTTCCCTTTCGCAATTTCTGTTTCTGCGCTTCCCGATACCGGCGCGTCTTCTTGTGTCGCCGTGTTGTTCCAATCCGCATAATCATGCGCCTTCGGACTTACTCTGAATCTTCGCTCACCTTCCTACACTTGGACTGATCCGATCGTCTTGCACCCTCGCTTCGCAAGACTGCAATCGCGCGCATCACCGGGCTCTCGGCGTGCCTTCATTCGCGTCGCTTCTCCAATTAGCGTCGAGTCATTACGCGAGATCAAACGACGAACCAGATTATATGAGCCCGTCGACATCTCCAAACAAGTCGTCGGCGCATCTCTTACTCTCTCGCACACATTCCCTCACGTCGGCATCTCTCGTTCGGTAAACAACGAGCAAGAGCGCCTCGCAAACACGCCCGATTTCGCTCTGCTCGTTTGCCCAAATCCCCGCGGCCAAAAATCTGCGCGACTCCCACCAATCTGTCGAACCCGTGCCTTCAGAAAAACACCCCCAGTTTCTCGTTTCATCGCATTTTTTGCTTCGTTATTTCTTTTCGTTCTCTCGATAGCGTCCCGCGAGCCGAGCTTAAAACGGGAGCGCGAGAGAGCGCGAGCACGCGCGGGCACCGCTCCGGAAATGGCATCCCTACTAATTAACCTTCCTTAATGAACAAAGGGGCTAACGGGCACGCCCTCCTTTTCCCCCCGATCCCCCTCTCCCATTCGTGCCAATCGTACGGCGACGCCGAAGGCGGCATCTCGCGCGCAGTCCCCCAGTTTCGCCGTCCTAACCTCGCGGCCTTGCCGCCTCGTTTACAATGCTTTCCGACGGCGTCGAAACGACGCCGCCGACGGCGCTTGCTGCGTTGCCGCCGCTGCAATCTTTGAGCCCAGCGCGCTTTGCGGCCTCTGCCCTGTGCCCTTGTTCTGCTTCTTTCTTTTCTCCCTCTCTCCCTCGCTCTCTCTCCTGCTCTTTTTCAACCCCTCCCGCCCCCCTTTCTTCCTTATCCCTAGTGCCGCTCCCCCACTCCCTTCCGCTTGCTCTCGGCGTGCATTTAGAGACCCCTCTTCCCCCCGCTTCCTACCACGCGCACACACGCGCGCACTTCGTTGCTGTGCATTTTGCTGTCGTTGGCGATGCTCGCGTTGCCTGCCCTTCTGGAGAGGCGGCGTCGGCTGCCGCTCTATATACTGCTGCTGCGCCGAGCGTAAGTGCGTTAACGCTAATGCTGTCGCTAAACTGCGCCGCCGACGCGAGCGCGTAAAACGTCCCCCCCCCCCCCCCGGCGCTTTTTAGGCACGTCGCCGGACTTCTCGCGGCCGAAAGTGGCCTCGCGTCATCCATTTCCGTTGCGCCTTTGTCGGTTTTATTCCTTCCGTATTAGCTAGCCCCATGCACTCCGTGCTTTGTCCGTTAGCGCTGTCCTTAGACGTCTTAGCGTGTGTCTTTTACCTCTCTTTCTCTCGGGCGTCGGCGTGTTTTCTTTTTTTCCCCACTCTCTTACGATCTTCAGTGCAGCGAAATTAGCAGTAAATCGCTGTGATTCAGTTTGGTAGTGTCTTCCGAGAGACAGCATCTTCTCTTTGCATCACACGGATAGAGAATTTTTTGTTGAGGAAGTGAATTCCTATAGTGACCGGCCATCGCAAAGCAGAAGCAGCACTATCCGCTTCAGCGTATATCGCGGGGCCGATGACAACGGATAGGCTAAGGCCCGATGCACTAACGGTGGCTCTCTTGCCACGAGACCGATGAGCACCTGGACGTTACGCAAGCCTTATACGATAAGTATTACGCTCTTTTAAAATTCGCAGTTGCTCACGATGAGTCGGACCCTACAGCCATATACTATCAATAATGTTCAACAAGCCGGTTTCAGATGTCCTGACAATTCTACTCCGGGGATGACAATTTGTTTATTATTTTTAAATGCATTGGTCGGGAAAAAGAGTATAAGTTTATTTCGGGAATATTGAGGTATTCTTAAGGTGACATTCTGCAAAATGCAGCATATAGTAGGTGGTATAATTCCTTGGCCTGCAGCTTTTGCTAACTCGCGCTGTGCTCATTGGATACGTGATATTTCTAAAAGCAAAACGCGACATGAAAGAAGATTAGCACGACGAGTTCTACTATGGTTTAACTTTTCTATGGAAGCGCGTTGGGAATTTATGAGTAAACAAAGGAAACTACGCATCTCGATCTCTTGAGATAAAAATAACAATAAAACGATAAAAAGAGTGCTTAGATAGAAACCACAGTGATTTCTAGCGAGAACGCGAGTTCCACTAGGCTCACAATGTCTTGAGTATTTATCAGTTAATCGCAGAAAGAATTCATATGTGCTGTGCTCCTTGTTTGAAAGTGTTCTGACCTTTTATTCGCATGACTGGTACCCACTGTGTGGATTAGTAAATAATGTAATTCATAGTACAATGTGATCACTGAAAATTAAATTACGAGTCATTACATTTCAATTGGGAAAACAAATTCTTTCCTCTTGCTTCAGTTACTTTTTTGTGACGTAGGTGCTCGCGTATTACGATCTCATCCACCGTAGCCCACTACATATGCCGTGTGAAATAACCTGAAATGTTGTTCTAGACCTGCGAAATGATCTATGATATTGTGTGAGAACCTAACAGCGCAGTTCCCCCGCAGGGGCGTCTGCGCAAGCAGGCGTTTGGTGTGTTGCGACACCACGTACCCGAGCACACGAGGGTTGGACCCTCCCGCGCGTAGCCGTGCGCGGCTTAGCCGTGTCCGGGGAAAGGGGGATCCTGGAGGTTGAGCCGATGCCGGGTGTTCGGACCTTTATGGCCCCCCGGCGGAGGCAACACACCTCTTTGGCCTCTGCTTCACGTAGACGGCACCCCCGGACTGACCCACCCGGGGGAAATCGGCAGTCGCCTTTTCCTATCTCTCTCTTCGCACATCTTCGTCTTTCCCTCTCCCTTTTAGTCTTTCCTGTCTTCTTTTTCTTCTGATAACTTCCAACATTCCTGGCGGCGAAAGTTAACCTGGTGTGCTATGACCTACCTTGGTTATAACATATGTGGTTATAGCGACGACGTACAGTTGGCATGGCAGGGCTTGTTTCACCACATACCTTGCCTTGTCCCCTTGTTGGGCTCGGTGGTGGGTGACTGGCGTCGTCGCTGAATACTCAACATATCTCATGGGAACTTCCAACCCCTTTTCAACCGATCGTCCCACTAAAAAGGGGCGCACCGATGCTGCATTTCAATTTTCTCTCAAAGCCACCCAGACTTTCCCCAAATTTCACGTTGTTCACAGTGAAAAGCCTGACAAGAAGGCAAGAACGATTTCACCATTCGTTGTAACGAAGTATCTCACAGAGACCATTGGAGGCGGTTATAAAATCACCAAGCTGGCCAGTGGCGACTTATTACTCGAATTGAAAGACAAAACACAACACGACAAGCTAACGAACCTTGTAGAACTTGGAGACATCCCCGTCAGTGTAACAGCACACCGAACCATGAATTCGTCCAAAGGCGTAATTTCTGACATTGACCTAATGGACTTGACCGAAGAAGAACTCCTGGAAGGATGGAAGGATGAAAACGTCATAAACGTACAAAGAATAAAGATCAGACGGGACAACAAAGAGCTGCCAACTAAGCACCTGATAGTTACCTTTGGCTCTAGCACATTACCAGAGACATTAGAAACTGGATATATCAAAATCAGAGTACGACCGTACATCCCCAACCCGCGACGTTGTTTTAAATGCCAGAGGTTTGGCCACGCTTCCCAGAGTTGCCGAGGGCGGGTAACATGTGCGAAATGCGGCATCAACGATCATTCTGCAGATGACTGTAAGGCTGAGCCCCGTTGTAGCAATTGTAATGGTGGCCACCCTGCATACTCTCGATCATGCGAAGTTTGGAAAAAAGAAAAAGAAATAATTGCGATAAAGGTCAAAGAAAACATAACTTTCAGAGAAGCAAGACAACGCATCTCATCAACATTTACACAGTCCGCATCTTTCGCCGAAGTGGTACGTCGGGGGGCAGCACCACAACGGCACTTGGCAGACGCCAGCACCACGCATAGCGAGCGTGCGGCAACGCCACCCGCCCCCACGGTGGGAGCAGCGAAGGCTGCCCTACCTCTCCCGAATTTGACCACAGTGGAGGCCTCTGCTAGTGCTGGCACCAGTCAGCCCAGCTCCGAGGTCAAGAAAAACCCACCAACCACAAGGATGGTGGGCTCCAAGGCCTTGTCTTCCGAGACAAGGCTTTCACGGAAAACACACCGCTCGCAAGAGCGGCTGTCCAGTGCCTCTCAAGAGGCCATGGACACAACACCGAGTCAGAAGGCGCAGTTGACGCCTAAGGAGCGGCGCGAGTTTGCCGATCGCTCCAAAAAAGACAAAACTCCAATTACAGGGCCCCAAAAGGGCAACATAAGCTAAAGCAAGTTCATTCTCTTTGACACATAGCACAACATTTATTTTAATATGGATACACTGATTATTCAGTGGAATATCAGAGGCCTCCTTTGCAACCTCGATGATATCCAAGAACTCCTTAATCAACTAACTCCTAAAGTGCTGTGTGTCCAAGAGACTCATCTGAAATCTAAACACAAACACTTCCTACGTCAGTATGTTATTTTTCGGAAGGATCGCGATGATGCCCTCGCATCATCCGGCGGCGTAGCAATCATAGCTGACAAATCTATAGCCTGTCAACACTTACAGCTACAAACACCCCTTGAGGCAGTGGCCATTCGAGCTGTACTGTTAAATAAACTGATAACCATCTGCTCCCTATATATACCGCCGCATTTTCAGCTCCACAAACAAGAATTGCAAACACTAATAGATCAGTTGCCTGAACCATATCTTGTGCTTGGAGATTTAAATGCGCACAGCAACCTATGGGGCGACTCGCGCTGCGACGCGAGAGGTCGCTTGATTGAACAGTTCCTTTTTTCTTCAGGTGCATGTCTTTTGAATGGGAAGGAGCCCACGTATTATAACATGGCAAACAAAACATACTCCTCAATAGATCTTAGCATAGCATCTCCTACTCTTCTACCTTACTTTAAATGGAAAGTTATTAAAAACCCATACGGGAGTGATCATTTTCCTGTAGTTCTGAGCACACCAATGGCTAATGAACGCCTTCCACAATTACCTCGCTGGAGAACTGACTCGGCTGACTGGGAAACGTTCAAGAAGCTTGCTTGTTTATCCTGGGACGACATGTGTGCTTTAAGCATAGACGCTGCGGTTGAATATTTTACAGTCTTTCTCCTTGACACCTCCTCCAAATGTATCCCTGTAACAAGTGGATTGTCCACAAAACGCCGTCTTCCGTGGTGGAACGATGAGTGTCGAAAAGCGCGAAAGAAGCAAAACAACGCATGGGGTTTACTTCGGGATTCTCCGACAGCAGAAAATCTAGTCAATTTCAAACAGGTTAAATCCCAAGGGCGAAGAATGCGGCGACAAGCTAGAAGAGAGAGTTGGAGAAAGTATATATCAGGCATTAACTCTTACACTGATGAAACAAAGGTTTGGGATAGAGTTAATAGAATAAAGGGTCGACAGTCTTACTCTCTGCCTTTAGTGAATACTCAAGGCGACAGCATGGAAGATCAGGCGAACTTTCTTGGCGCACATTTCGAACAGATATCCAGCTCGTCGCACTACTCTGAAACATTCCAAAGGTACAAAGGGCAAATAGAAGGACAACCATTAGAACGGAAAAGCACAAAATACCAGGCATACAATAGACCCTTTTGCATGGCGGAGCTTCAGGCAGCGCTAAACAGCTGCAACCAATCTGCCCCCGGATCTGACCGCATCCTATATGAAATGCTTAAACACCTGCCGCCTGAAACACAAAAAAACGTTCTTTGTCTCTACAATTCTATATGGTCGTCCGGCCGCATTCCCTCTGCTTGGAAAGAGGCCATCATAATCCCTATTTTGAAACAGGGTAAGGACCCTTCTTTGGCAAATAGTTATAGGCCCATAGCATTGACGAGCTGCTTATGCAAAGTTTTTGAAAAGATGGTAAACAGTCGCCTGGTCCACTATCTAGAAATAAACAAGAAATTAGACCCATATCAATGTGGTTTCAGAGAGGGCAGATCGACGACAGATCAGCTGGTGCGCATGGAAATGTACATCAGGGATGCCTTTGTCCACAAACAACTTGTATTATCAGTATTTCTTGATATGGAGAAGGCGTATGATACTACGTGGCGCTTCGGGATCCTTCGGGATCTTTCTGCAATGGGCATTCGCGGCAACCTGCTGAGAATAATTGAAAGCTATCTCTCTGACAGGACATTTCGTGTTAGAGTTGGCAACGTGCAATCTCGACCATTCATACAGGAGACAGGTGTACCGCAGGGTGGAGTACTGAGTTGTACGTTATTTATTGTTAAAATGAACTCCCTCCACACCGTATTGCCTCGCACACTCTTCTACTCCGTCTATGTGGACGATGTACAGATAGGGTTCAGGTCATGCAACGCTAGCATTTGCGAGAGGCAGCTAGAACTTGGCTTGAATAGACTCTCAAGGTGGGCGGACGAGAATGGTTTTAAATTGAACCCCCAAAAAAGCACACGTGTCTTATTTTCAAACAGGAGAGGTGTACTGCCACACCCAGACATCAATATTAATGGATAAAGACTAACTGTTAGTCATGAACACAAATTCTTAGGTATTATCCTGGACACAAAGCTTAACTTCATTCCCCACTTAAAATATCTTAAAGAAAAATGCCTGAAGACCATGAACCTCCTCAAGCTGCTCTCTCGAACAACTTGGCGCAGTCACAGGAAGTGTCTCCTTAGCCTGTACAAGAGTCTCATACAATCACGCCTCGACTACGGAGCCGTGGTGTACCACTCCGCAACAGAGACTGCGCTAAAGATTCTCGACCCAGTCCACAACCTCGGTATACGACTGGCAACAGGCGCCTTCAGAACGAGCCCTGTTGAAAGTCTCTACGTTGAGTCCAACGAGTGGTCCTTACATCTGCGAAGAATATTCTTAAGTTTATCATATTATTCTAAGGTAAAATCAGACACCGAACATCCATGCCATTCCATCGTTAGCGACCTGCGCGCTGCCAGACTTTACAGTACCCGTCCACGTATTAGAATCCCTTTGAGCCTACGCTTGGAAGCAATGGTAGACGAAACAGACATCCATCTCCCAGAAAATATCCTGCCTCCCACTCGCCTTCCACCGCCTTGGGAATGGCAGACCATGGAGTGCGATATCTCGTTTGTCGAAATAACAAAACATGCACCTGAGGCACACATACGATCACACTTCCTCGAACTCCAAGCGAAGTACTGCTGTGCCGAATATTATACAGATGCTTCCAGATCATCTGCTGGTGTCGCGTATGCAGCTCTTGGGCCATCTTTTTCCACCTCGGATTCTCTAAATCCCAACACAAGTATTTTCACGGCTGAGGCGTACGCGATACTCTCTGCTGTAAAACATATCAGACAAACAAATCTCAATAAGGCCATCATTTTCAGCGACTCATTAAGCGTAATAAGGGCCTTAATGAGTTTTCGAAAACATAGGAATCCTGTTTTTAATAGACTATACATAGAACTATGCTTAGCTTTAATATACAACCAAAATATCGTCCTATGTTGGGTACCTGGCCATAGGGGCATAAAAGGCAATGTAGCTGCTGACGAAAGTGCAGCGTCAGTTGTTTTTAATGAAACGGATGTTAATAGACCCATAGCAGCAACAGAACTTAAGCCCTTCTTACGCCATAAACTTAGGAAGTACTGGCAACATCAATGGGATAATGCAGTACAGAATAAGCTACACATTATCAAACCAAAATTAGGGAACTGGATAACTGAAAGAACAGCAAGGCATAAGGAAGTACTTCTGTGTAGATTAAGAATAGGACATACGTACGCCACTCACTCTTACCTTTTGACGGGAAGCGAACCTCCTACATGTCCCAAATGTGGCAACAGGCTTACAGTTATTCATGTTCTTATCCAATGCACTGAAATAGAGGCAGAAAGGAAAAAGTACTTCCCCTCCGCTTATCGCCAACACATACCATTACACCCAGCATTCTTTCTGAGCAACGAACCCCTTTTTACTTTTGGAACAGTATTAAACTTTTTAACTGAAACTGACACCCTAAATGTAATTTGGCCAGGCTACTTGTAGCACGGCCTCCACCTGGAGATCGTAGCTGCAATGAAACCATTTTCTAGAGCACGTGCCTCCCAGCCCTTGCTTTCAAGGCCTTGCTGAGGCACTAGTGCTACAGCCATTTGTTGTTTTACTGTTCATCCATATCTCATGAAACATCTATTTTCATCGCAGACACCATCAATCACTGTCATGTTTTTAGACTTGTATTTTACGCACTCCAGAGCGAATGAATTTTAGGCCCTTTTACAGCCACATTGCATCACATGTATATTTCCCACCTTTTAGCGAATATTTTAGGCCACTATGCAGCCATGTATCATATACTCCCCACAATCAACACCAACATATCATTGACAAGCACAGATCATCGACTTGGCGCTCTTTGGCCACATCTGGCCCTTGTGCCAATAAACTCTACAAATCAATCAACAGCACAGTTCATTCATTAAGTACACTGCAATGTCACGCCATTGCTTTGACTCCCTACATGTCTTCGCCAAATTGTGTTTTAGTTTTTGTTCACATGAAAAAAATATAGATGTTAGCGCAAAAAAAAAATGTGGCGCCGGGTTCTCCTAGCCACTTAACATTCTTATGATGCTGTGCACTCTTACACATAACTGGCGCTTTTGCACTTGTAACCTAAATATAAAACGTACTGTGCATGTATAACATACATAATACTGCGTATGTATATAGCATGCGCTTTTGTTCATAAGAGTATAAGCAATGCAACGTCACGAGGAAACTCTCAAAACAACAGTATTCAGGTTTGAATACTGTGCCACAGCAATGGGGAGGGCAGCGCACTGGATCGTTCCAAAACACTTGTGGTATCGTTTACACGTGAACACGGGCCGGAGGGAGTGAGCGACAATCCTATTACAGCTATCGCAAAAAAAACATTAAAAAGCATATGTAAACAAAACAATCAGAGAACCTCTTGCGAAGTCACGCGGCAGTACAGCACAGTACACGTGAAATGCGAAGCATAATACTCTTGTAAATAAAAGGGGAGTTTCGCGCCCTCTTCGGACGCTTGCGAGAAAACAAAGCATGGGGCACCGACGTGCAGTTTCTGGTTGCATGAGATCTTTCGCCAGACTGATGTGAAGAGGGGGAGGGGGGGGGGGCTATCGCAGCCTTTCCAGTTTGAGCTCGGTACCACCCGACTGTATCGCGCTGACATTCGACAACCGAAGGCACTTCGTTTCTCTCCTCCTCTCTCTCCATTCATATGAGGCAGTCACACTATCGGGGTACATTTCGGTGGTCACGTGACCGAGCATACCGACCCCCAGGGCAAGCTTCCAGTATGCCTTCGGCAGAAAAGCTGGAGAGGTCCCGCCGTGTTCCAAGACTTTAATTTGTAGCATCATGCACAACTTGTGAATCATGAGCGGAACTGTTTGTTTGTTTGTTTGTTTATTTGTTTGTTTGCTTGCTTGTTTGTTTACTTGTTTGCTTGTTTGCTTGCTTGCTTGTTTGCTTGCTTGTTTGTTTGTTTGTTTGTTTGTTTCATTATGGGCAGTTATCGACATAGCTGTGTTTAATATATAAAACAAATGTAGACACTGCTAAAACTTGCAAATTAAAAGAGGGAACGAGTAATGTGAAGCACTGGAGCGGGTTGCGCCCTACATTTAAGTTACAGGTGGCGCAGAAGGTACTGTGAACGCTGCTCTCTAGAAGCCCTTGACAAACTATCAAGTGATGAAGCAAAGCGCGAAAAGTTGTCCTTTTGCTTAGTTGTTCTCAAATATACATCTGAGCAGTTTTTAAAGAATTTAACGAACAGTTATAAAAAATGAGAATGCGAAATATTTCATGAATTCTCCAGTTCTATATCCAGAAAAGTGCAAACTTCATTTGCTTGGTGCGTTTGGTAATGGGGGGGGACCGTGACATCAAGATGATGAAATTCCAAGAATCCTTCGTGAAGAGTTTTCTCTGTCCTGTTGCCAAGTGTGGCGAAAGGTGAAGTCGCGTATTCACTAAAAAATGCCCGACAATCACTTTTATCCTACTGTGAGACATTGTTGCAACACTCTGCGTTATTTCTTTTTTTTAAATTAAAAAACATGCATGTTGGGGGGTCTCACTTTCCTTTAGATTATACAGCATTTCTTTAATCACCTGTGCCAGATAACTTAATCGCAGTGCTTGAGCTGCATTCCTCGGAAAGGTGGACATTACTCAGATTAGAAATCAAGATACATAACTGAATAATAAACATACTAATTAAGGTTTTAACTAATTATTTACAGCACTTATTGCACTTTACGAATTGTAACCGGTAAATTCGCAAGGCATATCCTCTTGTAACAAATTCTGAGCATGACAAGGCCTTCAGATTATGCGCCATCAGACCTGCGGTAAAAATTCACTGCCGTTTCACTTAGCTCTTTTAACGAAACCTCGTTTTATGCGTAGAAGTAAAAAAGAAACTGAGCCGCATTTGTTGGGAATTAGTATATCCAAACTAGTGTCATCTTGGAAATTCGTTCCAAGTGGATGATACACTTGTGAACTCAGCCGCTACAATTTGTAAGTTGCAATGTGTAATTATTAAAAATGTATATAGTGAATATATGTAAATTATTCAATTATGCATTTCGATTTCTTGTTCAAGTAACGCCCGCATCTTTGAGTATTGTAAATCAGGAACTAGAGTAATGCTCTCTATAGCTGCCACAGGTGATTTTTCAGAAACTCTGTGTAGTCTTAAAAAACACAACCAGTATATATTTCTTTCTCCATCGTAACATAGAACCTCTTTCAAAGTCATGCTTTCTCTTCATACCTTCTTTCGTATTTAGACCATGCCCTAATTAGCACTTTAGCATAGAAGATCATGCCTTACGAATAGCGCAGCGTTTTACGCATCTATATTACCCTCAAACCCTTTGTTTCTTTAAATTCCAACATGCCTCAGTGAAATTAATACAGGTCAAAAACGTGACATGTGCTAGAACGGAAGAAGCAACGGGACATCTACAGCGCCACTCCCAATGGTTCTTAAGGTCTTACCTAAGTTTAATCTAAACACCCATTCACCCAAACATCAGTATATAATGCCCCTGCGAAACTAAATATAGCGCTGCACTTCACCTAAGTTGTAGTACTTCTATTCGTGGACATTGTTATTGAGTTTACAACATTCTTAACGTCCCCCTTAAAAGTGTACACGAGGCTCCGCAATGTCTCCGCAATTACGAGGGCGAATCAGAAAATTTTTTCCCGTGTTTTTCCTTTTCTTCTTTTTTTTAAAGCCAAAGTACGGCTGTAAATGCGAAGTCAACACATATCCATTCCCAGCGGTGGACGTTACTTGGACCGGCCTGGCTATACCTGTCGGTAGCTCCGTGGCACGGCGCTGCTGTCAGTTGCTGAAGATGGCTGTTGTGCTTTACACGTACACAGCGCACGAGTAACGAAGTATGTGCGATTCGTTTTCTACGGGGTGCAAGGGACGAACGCCCATCGCAATCCACAGGGAAATGCAGCCTACAGTTGTTCTCCCACGCTGTCACGTCTGCTGGCTGCCACCAGCCGAAAACGCCGAGATTCTCGATGTGGACAACGCGGTTACCCTCCGCGAAAATGCGATCGAAGTCACATGTGGCAATCAGAACCGCCGACAAAGTCCGCTCATTTCACTGGGAGAGTCTGAACCACAAACCACATACCGTCCGGACCTCGCCCCTATAGCGACTTACACGTTTTCAATCCGCTGAAGTTCCTGACAGGACAGCGATTCACGTGCAACGATGAAGCCAAGACAGTATAGTCCCACGGCGGTTCCACAGTGAGCCGGACAAATTCTACCGCAGGGGCATATCAAATTTAGTGCAGCGATGGGACAAATGGTGAAAACCGGTGTGGGGAATATGTGGAAAAAGAGTGCAAGGTCCGTATAATTGTAGGTATACTTGTAATGACCTGTATGTAACTTATTTGGGCTAATCAAAAATAGGCGCGTAGATTTTCTTATTCGCTGTCGTACATTGCAGTTTCGCGTCTGCATTCTCCATCTCCGTTTGTCATACCAAACGCGCGCAATCCTGTCTTCTCCGTGCGCATGCGCTGCCCCGCGATGGCATACGCCAGTCATGCGTGAGAAGGCCATGCTTTATTTATAGTTTGCTTTACACATTAAGCTTGCGTACGTACCCTGCTTAAAGTATCGAAGAAGCCTGCCAACGGGTGGACCTCATATTCAGTGAAGCGCGAGCTCTTGACCCAGCTCAAAGGAGGCAAAAAAAGAACAAAATAAATGTGAGGTATACTGAAAACTGCTGGGGCCTTGCAAACCCCTTTTTACTAGGTAGTCTGCTGGGCCCTCCGGCTGAATATACTCGGAAACATCACGTAGGTGCTGTCGGGCCGCTCGGTGCACTGTGGTCTTTTTTCTTTTTCGCTTGATTCTGTCAGTACTATTTCGAACTCTAGAAGCGAGACTGGGAGGAATTTTCCGCATTGAATTCCGCTACTTTTCACCTTGACGTCTTTAGTATAACGGTTCAAGAGCGTGAGAGATGGAGGAGCCTACAAATGCGACCAGGAATGTTCTTTGATCTCAGTTGTAGGTCTGTTTCTCAAACTCGTGGAATACCATATATTACTCTGCATGTGTTATACTTCTGAGCTATATCGGACGCGGGAATTTCACGTGGTTCCGCGGAGCTTGAATCTTAATTAGTGTGAGGACGTTCATTCTTGGCAGTTGACTCCTCGCAGATGACACTCCACAAAATTTTGTGCGATAGGTTTTTCGGAAACTAGTTTGAACAGACGCTGGCGAATCTTTTTTCCTGCGTCACAAAATGAGACATGCGGAACAAAAAAAAAAAAAATACGGGCGCGACTCGCTGCGTCAGCGGAACCATGGTGAGAATACGCAGCACACAATACGCATGCACAGAATGCGTATTCATCCGAGAATAGCGATAGAGATGGAGACTAGCCATGTGGTGGTTCCCGAACCCTTGATACACGCCACGAAATCTCGCATAGCTCGTGAAATTCAAATCCGCCCTCTGAATCTGCTATTACCGGAACGTAGGTCCTCTCGCTTTCTAAACAAAAAAAAAATATGTCCACTTCGGTATCGTCATCGGCTCGGTTCGGTTGTACATTGTTGGTCAACGGCAGGTGCACGTAACGTTCTTGTATGCAACGTGCCGTACGAGAGCCCACCGTAGCCCTCGGATAAGCGTGCCTTCTAAAAAAAAAAATCTGATTCTGCCAATCTCGGCCACGTCGCTACCGAAAAACTCTTCGCACGTGACGTAAATGCTCGAAACGGGCACTTCTAACGCAGTGTTGAACATTTGGTTTCTATGTAGTTAGTTTCATTTGCATTTTGCGAAAGAAACACCGCTTACCAAAGTAGGAAACCAAAATTTCGCTGCACCCGCTGTCGTAACCTATAATTGCTACGGCATTGCGCTTCTGAGCTCGATGTTGAGGGTTCGATTCCGGCTGCGGCGGCCACATTTCAAGTACGGTGGACTGCGAAAACGCTCGTGCACTTTTTTTTAGGCGCACGTTAAGGAAGCACCCATGGTCAAAAGTAATCCCGAGTGCCCCGCTACCGACTGGCCCATTTTCAGATCGTGGTTGTGGCGCCTAAAACTCCGGAATTTTATTTTTCATTTTCATATATTTACACTGGGCGTGCAAGATACTCAAAGAACCAATCTAACATAAAGGTCGTCACGCAAACTGTGGACGAGATTGCCTTTACCGCAATTGACTGCCCTTAATTCCACCACTTTACGCCAATGATTTCCGTTGCGCTTATTGAACGCGACAGAAAACTCTCTCCAACATTTCGCGACAAGAGTTTGGCGGAGAAGGAGACGCCGCAGAATTTCACCAGCCTCGCACAGCTCCGTGGCAGAGGAAGAGTGCGTCATCTTCGAGGAGGTTTTTTGAAACCTCGTTAGTCACGCCGCTGTCGACCAGAGAATAATGCCCCGATTTCGCCTGGGTTTCTTCCAATGTCGTGATTGAAGACGACGTCGAAACATCACTTAAAGCATTTTCCCGAGTCTCTTCATGTGGCATTGAAATCTTAGATACAGTAGATTATGAAAAAGCATGTAGGTTTACGATCTGTGAACCATGTATAATTTACTTGTGCCTTAGTGTGGCTTAAGCATACTAACTGTTGGTCGTCTATTATACTATGTTCTTCTACGCCTCACACGCAACAAAGACCCATTTAGGAACACCTCGGCAATATCGTAGTGTCGCTGGTACAAAAAATAACAGATTATAATTAGTTAGAAATTATCATTGCCAATAATCCCTTCTGGAACAGGCACACTGACGATGCTTGTGCTTCAGCCATCTGTGAGCTGCACAGATTAAGAATGTGTAGAACTCCTGAGCTGCACGTCATTCATAAGGCCGTACCTTGAGGCTTCAGTAAGCCTGTCTGATCTGATACTCCGTTACTGAAGTAAATGCTGACAAATTGTGAAGAAAATAGATTATTGCTATCAAGTTTTTATGAAAGCTTTTACCGAATCATTCCCCATCCGAGCTTACGGAAATTATTGGCATGTACGAGTCCTTGAATATCGCAGAAAACTATCCAGACTGGAATTTCTTTCGTCTATCTGTAACAGTAAATCGATTATGTGATCTGATTTGTAACTAACGCCCTGAATATTCCGACATTGCTTGACACTAGCATGCGCATCAAATGACACCGTAGTCCGCCTCTCTAGGCACCTTTATGTGCTCATTCTTCACTAAAACTCTTAATGAATGAAATTGTTCACCGGCATTACCACAGCCCACTAGTCTGATATTTAATTGTGCCCACACTTCCATGGAGCTATTTTTGTCACCGCCCTGTTGTGCCTGCAGAAAGTTCACAGTATACAAACAAGAGTGTTCAAAAGAAAGTACAATGAAATGCGACAGTTGGTTCACACTTTCCAAATTCGGAACCAACTGGCGAACAACGTTATTGTCCTTCAAATACTAATAACGCACAGAAACCCTCCTCAAGTCGAATAACCTGTGCTGCTCTGCAGTCGCCCTTTTCTCGACCTAACATGGGCTTTCTTGCAATGTTGCTTTCGTTAAATTTTCGTCACTTTTGTTGCCCTCTTGTAGCCCATTGTGTTCCGTTCGCCCACTTCAGCTCGCTCGCAGGCACCAAGCCCACAAATGCTTCCAACCCTGTATCACACGACGAACACGCGGTGGTAGATTCCAGCGGCCATGGTTACACATCCGAGCTTAGCTCCCTCGCCTCACTCCTAAGGAACCCTGGTCCTCTACGTCTCTCGGTGTCCGATCTCGGCTCGTCTAAGCACTCGCAAACGGCTCTCCCGCAGAAACGAAACACGGCGCGGGTACGCGAACGAAATATATATGAAAAAGAAAGCGCGGGCTAACGGAGAGGGACGCCCTACTTTTTAACGTCCACACTTTCACTCAACATTACCCGAGTGCCGGCGCAGTCACTTCGTACGTCGGTCACGCTCGTCGCTCTCTCAGCCGCCTGCACGTCAGCGAAACCCACTCTGTAACAGATGTAAGGCCACCCCACGACTGAAGCCCCGAAGCAAAACATCCAGCCCGGGAACAGCTCACCGGCGTCGCAATGATCGCGCTGTTAAAGCCACCGACGCCGCCACTTGCAGTGTTGGCCGGCGACACCGTAGCGATGTGAGGCCTCTGTTTGGTCCACGTTTCATCCGCGGAACATTACATCCCACGTGATTCTCATATAAACGCGGAGACGAGTTTTTTTTTTCTTCTCCTTCTTCTCTGCTAGCGGATGGAGGTGTAGTAGGTGCGCCTGGGATTGCGGTAAACGGTGACGTTGACAATGACGCCACTGTTCGGGGTCTGCAGAGTGCGAAAAGTTCAGGTACGTTGGGCAACAGTCGTCGCTAATCGCCCTCCAGTGTTATAGTAGCATTTGGTTGCAGGAAGAGAAAGTTTGTCTCGAACGATGTTCCGCCATCCCCACCCTTCCTACCACTTTTCTTCCTTTCATTCTTTTTCTTCTTTTTTCCACTCATTTGGGTGAGACGCAGGTAGAAGAGTAGAATCTTGGCTTTGAGTTGCCTATAGAAAAACTGTGGACAGGAATGATGAGACGGAAGGAGGACGCTACAGAAGCGCAAACCATCACGTGTACTACTGTAAAAAGACCACGTGCGCGGTAAAGCTTGAAGTTTTCGGAGTTGCCTTGAATTTCCAATGCTCGATTCGGCGATTTTCATTGCAGTTCAGTTATACGTGTAGCGCGGAGCATGCTCGACAGTTGTTTTCTAGCAGAGATTGTCGTAAGTCAATTATTTTTGCGCGTCAAAGCTTGTCATGTGATGAGGTGTGTTCCAACTTCTTGTCATTGCCAAGGAATCGCAAAGCTGTAATTTCGGTAATTTGTTGTTGCCTTAATTGGCGCGTCGATTGCGTGGTCTCGAATCGTGGCCGTGGCGCTCCGCGTGACTCCGAACGATGACAAGGCAGGCAAAGCGAACAGCGACTACGGAATAAACGTTATCTTTAAATGACTAGAAACCTTGTGCCTTATTGCCCTCCCCTCCTCCCCGGGATTCAAAGCTGATATCAAGAGTAAAAAATAACAAACTTCTCTGGGCTTCTATCTTAGCTTTGCTTTCTTGTTTTCCTTTCTTTCATTCCTTTCTCTTTCTTTTTCTTTTCTTAACAGTCCCACTGGTGAAGTGAACGCTGTGAATCGGCCGCACAGTTTTGCAACAACGCATTGTTTCAACTTCTAGGAATGGATCTGAAGCGGTTTAACCGACAGTGCGCGCAAACCGGGTGTTGTGAGCCATTCGGTCAGAAAGCGCCAGCGCGTAACTCTTAGGAACCGCCATCATCTCGAGCGTAGTCAACAAGCGCAGATGATACATGGGTGCCAGCAGTAGAATTCAAGGAGACTACCAGTGCGTTTTGTCGGTGTGCACGACGTGTTTTCGCCGAACCAATATAGGCCATGAGATATCTACACGTGGCATTTACAAGCTTTTATCTCACTTGTCACCTCTCTTTTCTTTTTCGCGCCTTTGCTCCCCCCCCCCCCCCCGCTCTCTTTCTCTAGCTATCTCTCTGGCGCACGCAGACGAGGCGCAGCGCTGGAATTAAAAGAAGCTTTTGCGAGAAGTTACTCCAAACCAGAACTCCTGACAGACAGAGCAGGAAGCGATGCAGACCTAATAACATAGATCAGCAAAAGTAGAAGCCAATAAGATTCGGTGCGTGGGGAACACGGCCGCGTTATTATGCCCGCGCTTTCAGAGAGATGCGGTGCACCCTCGATATACGAGTGCTACGCGCAAAGCGCAAGAAATCTCGCCTTCGGCAAACGATGAACCGATTTGAATGAGATTTGTTGCATTTGAAAGAGTAACTAAGTCATACTTGGAGTTACTAGTATTCCTTTATATTTGTGTCGACTTTTTTCCTTTCTTTTCTTTTGCTTAGAAATTGTGAAATTTCCAAGGCATGAGAACAGAAGCGTCACGTTTGCGATGTGCTATAATTCGCAACGAATGAAATAATAATGCACACGCGTGGATGTCGCCATTCGAAAACTGCGTATTTGAGAGCATAAAAACTAGAAAAACTGAAGAAGCGGAGGTGGTTTTAGAAATACGGCTGTTTTGTAAAAGCGGCTCCCCCTAAACTTAAGTAAGTCTAGTACGTAAAGTTTTTTACTTTCATTTATTTTTTATGAGTGCTTTACCACTTGTTCTTTACATGTTGACCCCTGAATTCCCAGTGAGAACAGAAGCTCTGGTCATAGCATTTACAAGAATTCTAATTTTCTTTTAAAGCCAAAAACAGAGTGCTATATTTTGACTTGCCAGGAAATGTACATAGTATCCAACTTATGACGCACGTGCCACATGAACGTAAAAAGAAATGGCGTAAGTTTGTCACCGCATTAAGTTGTTTAATGATGTCATTTACCTAGCTTTTGCTAGACATGCAAATTTAGTTCCATTTAGCATGATGATGAAAGCTGTCCTCTGAAACAAGCTACTCTTGATTGTTTATCTTAAACAAAGCGTCTAGAGCTATGTCTTAACTCTGGGCTCTGTCTCTGCAGCTCTGTCTGAACTCTAGAACTCTGAGTCTGAAGAGTCTAGAGCTTAAAATTGTCTTTAGCAATACTTCGATGTAACAATACCTGGAAGACACATAGTGTGTTCGGACTTGGTCGGTTTCCATTCTGGCCATCAGAAGTCGGGAAGAAAATTCGTGCCGATTATATCGAGGACCTGCCGCGTGGTCACAATGGCAATGGCATTGTGCAGCTGAACTCCAAGTTTCGGGTTCAATTGCTACCGCAATGGTTTCATTGTTTAGAGGGACGAACTGCAATAACTCTTGGGCAGTACAAATTTAGTGCCGTTAAAGAACCACAGGTGACCAAAATATAAATCCGGAGTGCCACTCTACGGCGGGCCTTATTTAAGAATTAAAATTAAATTGCGAGGTCTTACGTGCCAAAGCCGCGGCATGATTGAGTCGTGGTTTTGGCACGTAATACCTGAAAATGTAATTTTCCTTTTATGGTAACGAGGGAAACACATCGTCGACGCGACAAGCGTAGCTCTTGCCAGCAGCGTTTGTGTGACTCCGCGGTGGTGCTTGCTCCAGCAGCAAGAACAGTGAGGCTATCTCACGTACCCTGTAAGCAGGGTAAGCGATGACGTCGACAGTATGCGTTTCTCGGCGGAATAAGTTCTAGCGCGCACGTTACATAACAAATGGTTTGAAGTTCACCCGCGTGCCACCACTCGAATGACATTAAAATTTAAGGCAGTCGACATAAGTCAGTGAAACAGCGTCAGCAGAATTACTGCGAGGGCATTGGCGACAAAACGAGGTGATGCGCAGCAGCATTGTCATCATCATCAGCAGCAGCAGCGGCGAGACCAGACTCCTTCAGTATAGCGGTGCAAGCGGCAGCGAAGCACAGTGACAGCGAGAGCATGGACAAGGCAGCCAGATGAACGTGAGCAAAACCAGCACCAGCAAAATTATTTCAGCAGGGAGATGTCGTCTGAGCGCTACAGAGACGCTTGCCACAATAATTAGGCATGAGCAAGAGGACAGGCATACCAGCGCTCACATTTTATCACATCAACCTACGTTTTCCGTGGAGCTGCTCCATTTAACGCCATATCATTCCACAAACATCATTTTACAAACACCATTCCAGTTTGAGGAAAATTAGAAAAGCTTTATCACTTTTCCCCGTTGATCGCCTTTCTGGCAATGGATAGTACGTTTGAACGAAAAGATTAAATTGCTTAATTAAATTAGTAAATTAGTTATTGAATTTGTAATTTCCTATAAATTTGCAGCGAGATGAGACGGCAGCGCCTCCCGCGCAAACACAAGAGACGCTGGGTTCAGCAAGCAGTGCGCGACTGGCTGCAGCTAGCAGGAAGGCCTCACTGCAAATGTAAAATCATGTTCCCTTTTCCTTCCAAGAACTCGACTTAGCCATGTTTACATGCACTTCACCTAGCGCATTTAGTAATTTGATCAACATTCCGCAGGTGGGTCTTCACAATCAGCCCGCTCTGAACCCTATGTCATTCCGACCCGCCCTGGAGCACCAGTTCCCGACACCAAAAAAGCAGCTGAACACGATTTGGCCAGGCATACGCAAACATCGTTATGGATTGGTCGTGTGCGTTCTGCTACCATCCGGCAGCAGGAGCAGAGCCACTCGCAACGTAGAAGCTTTCGCACTTGTAACGCGTTGCGAGCTACAGTAATAAGGCCCTTAGTGCATGAAATAGCCATTGACAAAACACCGTGATGGTTCGGACAACGCCAATCGTTGGTGTTACATTTGTGCTTCCCGTTATCTCGGTCCCATAGCGCTACGGGCAACATCAAGGTCACTAAAGAAAGGTGCATTCATGTATGAAAAAATCATACTTGTCCAAGCATTGTCGTTCACGTGAAAGTTTTCCGGGTCCACCTCTGCTGCGTATTACGCGAAGAACAGACCACCGTTTTTTATTCAACGAAATTGGAAAAGAAAAACAATTGGCGGGGGTGTGAGGGCCCATTTATTGGGGTAGAAGATCAGTAACTATAAGGTAGTACAATTGCCGTATTGTTCCGCTGAACGTACAAAATCCGTTTAGCGGTAATCAAGCTTAGAGAAAGTTAAAGTATCATTTTGACTTTTCCCAAAGCATTTGACATTCTGTCGGTTCATTTCCTTCCCTGAAACTCACTGTCTTTCAAATCGGAGAAGATGGTGCGTTAGAGATTATGCGCTCAACAAAAAACAAAAATACTAACCGTACTAAATCTGAAAATCTGTCGGTAAAACGTGCAAATCATTTCTCTGCTGCAATATTGTATGACGTCGCTGAGGCAGAAGCAAAAAAAACTCATTATAAAATAAAAAAAAGAGTTGCACAACGTGGAGTAAAAGATGTTGACATCACTCGGTAAGACGGCCTCCTCTAACAGTACGTTGTTCAGCTCTCTTTGTCTGCCTGTTGCAGCTATGTGGTTCTATTCTTTTGGATCAACGTAATTTTGTTCCACGCTTGCCAGCGAGCAGTCTGCTTCCTTATTTATTAACATCACCGTGAAGCTCGACTATGGAAAGAGCTAACGCGCGAGCTCAATAGGAGGGCACCAGCGAGCAAGAATAAAAAAAGAAAGTGTACACACACATGCACGCATAGAAACGGTGTTAGGGACGCCATTTTCTTAAGACGAAAATTCAATTTCGTCTACGGGAAAGAGCAGCGAGTGTCTTCCGCTTCTTGTTGCTGCGATGTCTCCGTCTCTTTCGTGTTTCCCTATATTTTTTTCTCTCTCTCTCTAGCTTTATTTCTTTTTGTTTGTACAAAAGGAGAGATGCAGGAAACACAAAGAGGAAGGAACCTTGACACAGCAGCGCGAGCCCGTCTTGCCAGCTTCTGTTCTCCTAAGAAATGGTGTCGCCACCACTTCTCGCGACTGCCGTGCCTGATATATGCGCGCCGGATTCTGCACCGTACGCTTTGTCCCTATGCTTCCCTCTCACACCTCCATTCCTTCACCTAACCGTCCTTTCTCTCTCCTCCCCCCTCTCCTCTCCAGCATGCGTCGGCGCCCTACCCACGTGTCCAAAAGGGAAGGGCCTCGCAACCATATTGCGTCAGAGCATGCGCTCAAGAAGCGTGCAGCGGGGTGGGCGAAAGAACCACAAGCAAAAAAAAATGAAAGAAATAGGGGAAGTAGGGAGGAGGGTACAAGAGTATTAAAGGAGCTTAACGTTTCACTTCCTGCTTCTGCGTCGTCCTTTATTTTCCGCGGCCCATTCTTGACTGCTCTGTTGGTTGCTCCCTTAGTTGTCGCTTCATTCGTTTCGCGTACATCGACGTAAAAAGAGCAAAAAATAGAAAATGCATCTCCTATTTTTCCCTTTTTTCTTGCCTCGTTTCGGTTGCCTAAATATGCTTAAAAAAACAAAGATGAAACGAAAAGGAACGCAAGACTTGGCGCTGTCGTGCTCTTTAGCTCGCGTGCCACGCACCCGCGCCTGCCGCCCTCCCGTCCGCAGCCGAGCACGAGGTCTTTTGGAGGTAAGCTGCCTAAGGCCTTATCCCCGCGTATTTGACACAAAGCCCCTGTCTAACGTCTTTCTTCGAGCGGCAAAATGATATCAGGCGCGGAGAACCGGGAAGCGAACCGTCTATGCGCGATACACAGGGATTGCTCGGCCGCTGCCTGCTGCACCTCCTGCTAGAGCGTTTGTCGCCTTCATTCCTTATTTCATTCCTTGCGTATTTTTTTCTCGTTCTTTCTTTCCGTTCTTTTTTCTCCTTTGGAGGTCGAGATGGATTTTCACACTTGATTTTCTTCGGTCCTCTCTGTACACGCCTTGGTTCACGCACTTGCCTCACACACATAGAAGTTATTAGGTGCCAGGCCTCCCTTTGAGCTCCCACGTGACCAGAGAAAGAGAACGGAAAATTTAACACACATATGTATACACGGATTTTATATCGTGATCTGGGCTGCCGAGTATGCAAGCGAAGAAAGAAAACAGCGTTGGGAAGGCGGGGGAGAGCCTGAGAACCTGCCTATTTTCTTTTAACAAAACGTCATCGACACTGTTGTCACCCCCGGGCACAATGGGACACGTTGACAGTCAGAGTATATAGGTTCACAAGGAGACCGCGACGCTATGAAACCCGAACTCGTCTCGCGAAATGAACTCCACAGGCATCTTGCAATTATGTTCTTCAGTCGGAGCGTAATCAAAAGACGGGTCACATATTCCTCTCGACATTTCAACGGAATACAGCGGATAGGGAATGTCAAAAGCTTTGTTCTTGATGCTGGCAGTCTGAAATACAAAAGGTTTCGCTATAGTAATAACGAAAACCTTCTATTTTTCCCTCTTTCATATAAATTTACAAAAGAGAGAGGGGCAGAGAAAGCAAGAAGAGGAAAGGCGGGGAGGTCAGCAAGACGGGCGTGTGGTTTGCAACCTTAGATTTGTGGTAAGAGTAAGGGAGAAAAGAACGAGGAAAACAGGAAGATAGTGGGCAGTGAGTACGTGCGGAAGGATGCACGGGAGCACTGTAGGTGGTCTCTGAGGAACTACATGAATAGCTTTCTGCGGCAACGATGGATGCGACCAGGAAAGGCTACCTAACTCTGTCGCCTATGAGATAAGTCACGCTATCATCTGCGTTTTTCAATTCACATTCATTTAAAAAATATATTTTTTCATCAGTCACAGCAAGAGCATTTCCGCGCATTCACTAATCGGTGAATATGTATCCTCCGCCTTTAACTCAAGGATGTGTTGTCGATTTGAACAGGGGCCGAGTAATGTGTTAAACCTCAATGAAACCGGCCAAAATAATGCAAACACGAGTAAGAAAGAGGTACAGACGCGTTCATTTATGTAAAACTTCTTAAATGGTTGTATATGGAATAAACAAAGCAAACTTCAGCATGATATTGATGTATTACAATTTCAACACTGAAAACATTTTTGCGAATATTAGAATCCAGGTAAGCCTTACTCACTCGCCTAGAGCACAGAGCCTGGACATCGAGCAGCTTCTCAATAGCACCACCCGTTCAAGCCTCTAGCTCTCCTTCAAGATTGTTGCAAGGTCGCGTTACAGAAAACTTCTGCGGGAGGATAGCAGGCCCGACATTGCAGTCTGCCACAGCTAGCCCTGTTACCGCTGGGTTCAAACTCGCTGGGTGCAGGTGTTCTTCAGTCATCATCATCAGCAGCAGCAGCCTGGCTACGCCCATGCAGGGCAAAGGCCTCTCCCATACTTCTAGCCCGGTCATGTGCTAATTGTGGCCATGTTGTCCCTGCTAACTCCTTAATCTCATCAGCTCACCTAACTTTCTGCCACCCCCTGCTTGGCTTCCCTTCTCTTGGAATCCAGTCCGTGGCTTGACCAGTGTCGCTCACTCTGCACTTAAATACGTTGATCAAGAGCCTAGAAATGCATTTCTCCTATCTGAACCACAAATGATGGCCTGATGACTTGGTCCCTCAAAGTGTAATCCATTCATCACAACCTGCAAACCTACCAAAGGATATATCATCGTGGCGTTTCATATTACAGGCCAGCTGCTGTGGCAAAGGGAGAGGGAAGATCTGTGTGCGAAATATTTTGATTTTGGCTCGAGGTGGGTCGCACTCGCGGAAAGCCAAAACGCGGAGCTAACTGTTCCAGAGGTGAAAGAAAAAGCTGAAACGTGCTCGCGAGCCTTAAAGTAAGCAGCCTTACCTTATCTTTACCACGCGTACAGAACGTACAGTTGCCAGATTCCTTAACAGTATACGTGCCAGCGTCAAATGGCCGGTCGGTCGGTGAACGCCTTCTGCTGCGCGAAGCGACGCAATCCGCGAGAGCAACAAAGACCAGCAACAGATCAACAAGTTCCTGCAGATCTGGTCGCTTAACGGTGGTAAAAAGGTGCTCACCGGCCGGCCACTCGCCACCAGGTGGTCAAGCTGAACGGACGTGCGCGTTTTCGTCTCCGAAAGTCGCTGCCTTCCTTCTGTTACATTGGGATTTAGAGCTAAAAGGTCGCGTGGACCGTGGCCGTGGGTGGCCCATAGGCATCGTTCAACGTTCCGTTTCCCGAGCACATTGATTTACAGCAGTTTGAACACGCCCTCACGCCAGAGGATGCGCTAACCCTAACGAGCGCTTTGAGGAAGACGCCGCTGCGTCCATGACGTGAATCCATTCGCTGTACTTGCTGATTCTGAGCCACCAAGGGGTGGTGGAGGTGAAAGGCCTTCATTGCACAATAAAGAGAGGTGTGGCCCCCTAATGGGAACTCACATACTAGGTGGTGTCCCAAGTCCGGGACCCCATTGGTCGAACCTAGCTTCAGGCCCAAAGGGCCTCGTTCAGAGAGCCAGGATGGCGACCTCGACCAAGAGGAAGCAAAAGGCAAGTGCGATAATTTACCCGTCTCAAACCTACTCATTGTATCCACCACCAAGCATGGGCAGAAACGCGCAAGCGGAAGACTGTCCGCGATGGCGGAAGCTGCAGCAGTTAAAGCCAAAGCCGCGTTTCTCCATGGCGTCCATACCGACCGTGATTCAGTGGAACTGCCGTTCCCTCAAGAAGAAAAAAAGCGGACATGATTTCACGCAGGCATCTGTCGCATAACAATCTCAGACCCACCGTTCCGGCATTGCAGGAGGTGAACAGCTTCATGCCCCACTTAACCTGCTATGAGGGCTATGGCTTCCCAGAAGGCACCGATACACCTGGGTGCACAACTGTGTATGTTGATCGAAGACTCACCCACACAAAGCTCGACACTGAGCACTGGTGTTCCATTATTGCTAATGTTACTGTATGGCGGATTCAACTCGCCTGAAAGAATTATAATTGTGTTTTGCGTGTGCATACGTCACGAAGAATGCACGAAGGAAGACATAGCAGTCCTCGGTAGACTTCAGCTACATACATTTCCGAAAATCCATTCCAAGGACACAATGCTAATCTGTGGAGACTTCGATTCTCAACACGTAGCCTGGAACTATAAGAATTGCAGCCCACGCGGTCGTCGTGTAATGGAAGAGTTTGACCATTATGGACTAGCGCTCCTTAATCTGCCCCAATCCCATACGAGGTTCGGACAGGACACAAGGCAAGTAGACACGATGCCATTCCTAACATGGTACTCCAGACCCAGAACCTGCCAATGGAGACTTCTAGAGCACCCTCATGGCAGTGACCATCTTCCAATTGTCATCACCGTGAGAACAAATGGTTCCTCGTGCCGCCCGTCGTCTTGCAAGTGAGCTTGTACGATTACACACTGGGACAAATATCAGATGCTGCTAGAAGAAAACGACCCAATTAGTATTCTTGACTCCTTAACACAGGCTATGGCGTGTGCCAAGCGCACAGCAACAAAGACGCTGCTGGTTTCTCCGGAGCAAGCAGATCCGGATAGACACCTCCTGCAACACTCATCAGCAACAGGTTCTGCTCACGACAGGTACAGACTGGAGTCCTCCTTACTCCCTTCGACGTGCAGCGTTTTTCCCAGAAAGGAAGACCCTGGTGGCCTGGAACGTTCGCGTGCGGGTACCTGCAGCCCCTACAACACCCAGATGGACCTGGAACTCTCAATTTGCGACTGCCCGCTGTATTATGGCCCCAGGAAAAGGGCCCTTGCTTGGCTCCCAACGGAATCGTGACCGACCTCCCTTCAGACCTGGGGACTACCGAAACACAGCAGCGCTGTGACCGCCAACGAGCTCAGGTGGTCACTGTACCAATTCTTGGATGATTCTGAGGCTTGAACCGCTGGGAGTGTATCGCTGGGAGCGTTCTTCATATCGAATGTACCAGCGAAGGCATCAGACTCCACGATGTAGGTAATTAAGTCTCCCCTATCACTGCCTCTCTTACCGTTTTACTCCCGCCACTTCCCAAACAAGTTCGCCGCAGCTCTTTAAGGGCAAAAATGTTAATGAAGACGTGTAAACAACAACAACCGGCTGGCCATTCGACGTTTCCGCAGCACTGTTAAATAATCGGGCAACTGTATACAGAACATGTTCACGCAGATGGCCCGTTGAGCACCAATAGCTCTGCCGCATCATGTTGTGCTTACAGCAGGATCATTTCGGTGGGAAAAGTCCGAGGGGTCACGCCGCTTCTAGCCCCGTGACCATGGTGTACTGTGTTTGCGTCTACCTGTGATATTACCACATTCGGCGCCTTCTTTCTTGGAATTCTCGACGCCCCCACTAGCGACATATGCATTTGTGACGAGACCTTCACACGCCTCCTCGGTGTCCTCCTACGCCGTAGTGCGGAGAGGCAAGTGATGAGCAGAGTGCTTGACATATTCGCTATCAGAAAAAGCGACTTTATGCCAACAGGCTCAAAGCCACTACATGCAGAAGGCTGCTGCTCAAGTTCCTGAAGTCTAACTCTGTGAACTCTGCCTTGTACCGCTGGATTCTGTAGACGCTTTAAGTGGTTTGTGCTTCTCTTTTTTCTGTTTCTGTCCTCAATCCGTAAGCCCATTCGGGGGCTAACCTTAGCCTTACTACGCCACATTTCTATGTATTTAAACTGACTATAGCCTGCAGCGAGAAACGCAGGCAGGTTTCCTAGCGCATAGCTGCTATGCCACAAAGACGCTCAACGCAGCAACAAAATTTAAAAAAAAGATATGGAAGCCGGCTACGAACATACCCGTCACACTGATGCTGCTGTCGATATACAAGAAAAAATCGCAGCCCTTGCGTGGCGCAGGGCAAATGATAGTGTGACTGGCTCTCGCGTAGTCACATGTCGCATCACACCTCGTGAGGCAGAGGGGAAGACTATACTTCACTTCCACTTGACTATCGTCATTGATAAAAACGTTGTCCAAGTCTTTCGTGCAATCCAGACTGCTGCCAGAGCCCCAAAAGACCCTGCTGCTTAATGCAACCGCACCATCCACGTCTACACCGAGTCTCATGACGCCGTCAGGGCGTGTGGCTCACACCGCAGCCCGAGTCGAACGTTAATAAATATACGCGGTGCCGCAGCCATTCTAGAAATGCAAGGCGCCCGCATACAATTCGGCTGGATCCCTGGTCATCAAGGTATTCCTGACAACAAGAGAGAGAGAGAGAACATTTTATTCTGAGAAAAGGTGGAGGTCGGCTCGAGGAGCTCTGTCTCTCGCCAGCCACTTTACGTAGGGTAAACGGAGAAGGAGAAGAAAAGAGAGAATGACAGAGGGAGTGCGGATGACTATGGTAGTGTACAGTGACCTATGTACGCGTTGCGTGCACATATATGTTCGGCACACACACCTCGGCCACAACACAATGGGCAGAGACGCCTGTCACCATGTAAGTCTAGACCCTTGAGACTGGCAAAGAGGCTACCCACAATGCCACGAGGAATAACTTGCGTGCACCCCAAGCAAGCGCCGTAGACGGGTGGGCACTGAACAATCTGCGCACTGCTGAATCACCGTAGGTTTTGCAGACTCCCACTGACTTGTTGGAAGTAAGAAACACCGGCGGAAACCACGACGCGACAAGCGAGGCAGAGGAGGAAGCTGAATTTTCAGATTACTGGCAACGGCACCCTGCTCGCGAAACATGACCGGAAGGAAGCCTCCCGTAGCCTTCTGCCACCGGACCCATGTCACGTCTCCTGCGAATTCGAACGGCACACGACGTCCGTACATCGCCGTCTGCGAACTGGCATGGTGTTGACCTCTGTGGTGTTAGGCAGTATCCAAGTATCTATGTGTCACCTTCAACATACTCAAAGACGGCGTTGTCAGTGTCTGCGATGCCATAAGGAAGAACCAGCGACTCCAGAGCACTTATGCGAGTCTGAAAACCACAAGTCACGCAAGGAGGGGTACTGTCAGCGTCGCCAGAGAGAGAGAGCGAGAGAGGAATATAGGGAAGGCAGGGATGTTAACCAATCAAGAGTGCGGTTGGACGCTGCCATTATCACTGCGCCTGGAAAACCAATGTGGAATAGATACATCGTTTACAATCACCCCTGACATTCGAAAGATTACCTTCAGCACCTCGTTGTCTTCTAACTCAGCAGGAGGCTGAAGGACTGCATCTTAAACGCCAGCGACCCCTTCACATCTCATTTTCCTATCTCATGTTCTCTGCCATACGAGGACGACGTTGCATGCAATACCAAAAATTTTAATAAAATCAAGCTTTCGCTGACTTTTTCTTTAAGTATTTGAAGTTTCCTAATTATCCTGTGGCCACCTTAGCGCTAATAATTCAAAAACTTTGCATCCTCCTAAAAAAAATAGAGAAGAGAAACTCCTTGAAGCTTAATCGTGTGAAAAGCCATGCTATTATTTGGGCTTCGTTTAAGAGGATTAATGGATGATGGCGTTCAGCGTCGTCTCCAGTTTAAAAGATTTGTCTTCCCCATGCTTAATCGAGCCACTATATAGGCAACGGGGCTTACAAACTATTTTTCAGTGAGCGTTCGCTGGGCCTGCCTACACTATGCATGAATATTGAAGAACCCGCGGCACCTTTCCGTCAAGGCGCGTATATGAGGCTTCGCACATGAAATCTGTGGAGGTGGGTTGGGAGGAGTGTAAGGGGGGTACGCTTTGAAGGTCCTACGCCGAAATTTTCGCCTAATCCCTGTGACTGGAGGCAGCTCCTCGATAAATTAATAAGGGCCCCGCTGTTGGTCTGCCCAAGACCGATAAGTGATGCGCCACCGGCCGGTCTGAGTATAGGTAACGTCCTGCGCTTCCAGCGGACGGTCAGGGCGCGTTCCGTCAGGCTTTACTATGCCTTCCTTGACGAAGGCTGTAATAAGAGAGAAAAAAAGCAATTCCGATGCATCTCAGGCGCTCGCTCCAGTGTACGAGACGCACAGCGCCGTTAACAAGCCGCTCGGCGACAACAAAAGAAAGAAACGTAAGGCGGCAAACTTTTCTCCTGTTTTGCGCCTTCTCCATTGTTTCCCGGCCTGGGCAATGCCTGGAGCAAAGCGCGATAAGCGCCCAGTCCTTCCATCGCAGTCGGTCTCATCCCGAAAGCCGAGGCGCGCGGCTTGGCGGGCTTGAACGACGTAGCGTGCACGCGTCTTTAGAGCAAAGTCGTCGGGCCCCGAGCCTTCTAAATGTAAATGAGCCGGAGACGCCGTCGAGCAGGGCCGGACGAGCTTTTCTCGCGCGATCGGGGAGGGCCTCCGCGAGTTTGGAAATTAGGCGCTCCATCATTAGGGATAGCATCGCCCGTTCCGGACCGTGGCCCGCACCACTTCTCGCTGTGCTTCGCGCGGCGATGGAGTCTCGCGGAGCCTGCTTGTCTTGCGGTCGGCCATCTGCTCCGGCGCCTAGATTGGCGGTGCCAAAATCTCCGCCCACGGCCGCGCCGGCATTCTCTCGGCTTTTCTTTTTTCGTTCTTCTTTGGTGTCGTCCCCGTTTGTGAATACCGTGGGACGGCGAAGGAGTGAAGAGAGCTTTGCGAGGCCGCGAAGCGTTCCCGGAACGCTCTTATACGCGCGCGTTCTCAATTTGTGGCGCGTTTACATAGAAACGGATGCGCTCGAACAGCCGAATTGCGGGCTGTCGGGACGAACGGAACGAAGTCGGCTACGACAAACGAATTAAAGGGGAAAATGAAAGACTGGTGGCAAATCAGATGCAGTTACGGTTCGCTGGCCTGCACAGGAGGAGCGTGGCGAACGGCATATAAGCGAAAGCACGTAGATCAGGGGCATAGTTGTGGGGCCGCACATAATGGACGTTGATACTACTTTGCCTCGGCAACTGTACCTGGCGCGCTGACGATGGGTACGAGTTATGATTGCTAAATATCAGGTCGAGGGTTCGATTCTCTGACATGTCAGCCGCATTTCGATGGAGGTGGAATGAAAAAAAAACATAAAAGAAAAAGTGGTAACCTCGCTGCCAAGTCGCTGCTTTATTGGAAATAGAAGTAATTTGCAAACTCTCAAGGTTCGTCAGATAATTTCCGTGTTTAATGCACTTAGCACGGAACCGGTTATATACAGAGGCGAGGCATGCTCAACGTTTTGCTATGCAAGTAACATCTAGAACTTGTTTCCATGTCTGAGCAATAGGTTGCCTTCCTGAAGCCAAGTTTAGAGCGTCTTACAGGGTCTTCTCTTATTTTTCATGTGTATGTGTGTGCGTGTGTGCATGTGTGCGTTTCAACTCACGTGTCCTCATATTCCACGATGCCATATATGTTTAAAATCGATCGGACCTTCTTTGTGCACAGCATTATTAATGACAAGTGCCGTTAAGGCTGGTATAACCGTATGCTGGCACCCCTGGAAAGTCCGCGGTCGAAGAATTGTTCCTGTAAGAAAATGAACGATTCCCCAGTGCTCTAAACTATATATACACTCAAGGATCTCGCCTATATTGTGCATAAAGCTGACATGTACACAGCACACGCCATATATCTTAAGCTGATTCACCACAAGCACGTGGTAGGGATTCGGCGTGCCAAATTTTTTATGGGAAGCGATAGGTGAGATAATTTCTCCACCGGTAACCTCACTAGAGTGGAACAGTCACACCTGTAATCTCGTTTTCAAGGAGACTTCTTTTATGTGGCAATAAGGACACTATATGCGCACTTGATAAAGACTAACGACTGTTTCCAAATAGCACATTTGCGATGAAAACAAATCAGCATCTAACATAATTACGGACTTTTGGGCGTTCAGTTCCCATTTGCTTTCTGCTTCGTTTTGCTTCTGGATGCTTTCCCTAATATCGTCGCGCATCGAGATGCCTGAGCCTTTCTTTATTTTTTTCTTTTATTTTTCATACTTTCTGATCTCAAGTGCATTCGTCGATCAGTGAGCACGTTTTATCGCTGTCGAGGAGCAAGCGAACAAACCAGTTTATTAGAGATAAGAGGGTTTATTTATTGAAAAGCCTGGAACCGGCGCGACGCGCGCGAACAACAAACAGCGAAAAGTGTCCTAAATGTTTCTTTTGGCGTGTTAGGCCGGCACCGTTTAAAGTTTCCTTATCGGACGCTTGTAGCACGGAGCCAGAGTCTCGGGGAGAAACTTGCGCACCGCACTAAAATTGATAAGGGCCTGGACGGCTTCGTTATAGTTTAGCACTTCCGAAAGCGGTGCGATATCGCCGAAAGAGAAAACGCTGCGGTGCCTTACAAGGAGCCCCAACTGTTGGCCACTTTTGCTGCCAGATGGGAAAGCAATATTGCTCCACTTCAGGGGCTCGGCGCAACGCTCCCGCCGATAATACGAAGCAACAGGATAAAGTAAACAGTGAACAAGCGCCCATCTAGCCGCCGCATGTTCGAGGAAGAAGCGCTGGCATTTATTTGTTCACGGATCAAGAAACGCCGACGAGAGTCGGTGGCGCTGCCTACCGGCGTTTCCAACGTCAATAAGTTTCTATCTGCCTCCAATCTCGGTGGTCGGCCCGGTTGTAACTTCTCACCGCTCATTTTCTGATCCTCGCGCGTTCCCTCGGCAGCTCTCTCATTCGTCCCCACTTTCTGGCGCAAAACAAAGTTCTCTCGCTAGCGACAAGGAAAATCATTCCCTCAAAACTTCCTTTCCCTCCTTTCTTACTTTTATTTGCTCTTTGGGCTTCTTTCCCCCGTTCGCAAGCCTCTGAAAAAGTTTCGGGAAAAAACTTTTTTTGCCGAGGACATGGCCGAACTATAGCTTTGCGTCACAAGAACCGGGCTCCTCCGAGGAAGCGCATGTCAGCCGTGTACGCAAGCACTGAGGAATAAGACAACAAGATCAAAGAGCAAGAAACCAAAACACGCAACAACCCTCTGTGCCTGTTCGGTGTCGTCGTAGGGAAGCGCGGTTCGCTGCGCTCTCTCGGCTTTTGCTCCTAATTTCTTCCCCGCTCAGCCGTCGTTTGAGTGAAGCGACTGCTCGCATCAGTGGCGACGAGGTTTGCTGGCGGGAAGAAAAGGGTTAAGGGAAACGACGGGTGCCGCGCTCCTGGCGTCTTTGGCGTCGCTTGTCCTGTCGAAGCGCATCAGGCAGACGAAGCGACTCCGAGGTGTTTCCGGCCCGATGCTGAGTGGCAATCCAATAGATTTCCCCTGCGCGTCGAGCTAACTCCCGGAACGCACGCAATGCGCTTATGGGTCGTTCGGTAAGATTATCTCTGCGCGCACGCGAGCAAGATTGCTCCAAAACGGGGAAGAAAACGGCGCGCTTTGTTCCCCGAAGACAGTTCAATTAGGCTGAACGCAATTCCGTGATGGCGCTAGCACTGGCGCTTCCCTACGCCGTCATCCGTGGACTTCCTGCGCGGGAACGCGCATAAGTCGACACTAGGCAGGATTAGGGCTCCGCGAGGGAGCCGGGGATGCGGGATGCTGCACGCGGCTCCGCGACAGCTTTTCCCCGACACGCTTGACAACAGCCGTGACAATTCCGTGCGTCAAAACTGACGTCAGAACGGTAGCACGAGATAGGGGAATGTCGCGACTGTAGAAAACAGAAGTGATTTGGCGTGCTCGAGGTGGCTTGTGATGATCTCTCGAACGACATGGCTGCAGAGGCCGTCGATTCGAGTATCATCATAGTAATTGGTAAACAAGTTGGTTGGAGAATCGGTTTTCAAAGGAGCTCCTGCTGTAGTGCTGACGTGTTGTACGCTGCTGTGCGCTACCTGGTGCGCGCTAGCGACACTAGAAATAACACACCTGTTCAAGAGTTCGCACCTTAGAATGATCGGCACAAAAAGTCAGGAATACAAAATGGGCCGTTTTCTCGAGCAATAACTATTCCTTTCAAGAAAAATGAAGGAGCTCTTTGTGGTAAACCCCCGAAACGATGGCACCACATTTGCTAAGGATAGTATGAGAGCTTATAGTATAGTAGCGTATGAGAGCTTGCTCGTAGACTCACTATGATGAGTCTACGAGCAAGCTCTCATACGCCTATTTCAATTGCTTTATGCATAACAATGGCTGAGGGGGAATGTTTTTGTTTTGTTTTGTTTTGTTTTTTTCGCGAAGCCCAAGTTCGGAAATTTTCGCCGGTGAAAAGTCAACGACCGATATAACCTGTTGATGATTCTGTTGCTCTTGGAGTCTTATAACCCTTATTTTCCTTTTTTTCTTTCTTTTCTCCGCGGTGCACGGGCTTGCTCGATTAGTATTTTGCTATTCTAGACTTTTGACTGTGTTTTGTGTTGTAGTTAACCTTTCTTATCTGTTGTGTTTCATAGTTATGGTTTTGGTATAAACACGGCTTTCTTTGGCGAAACATCCTATATCCCACACCTAATAAAGAAAAGATTGGCAAGCGCAAGAAAGATTGCTAAGGTAAACAATTCGTCTCGACAACTTGATTCAATAATCCAGTTAGGAAGAGGTTTCTTATCCCTATATTTCAGATTAAGATACTGAACGGGCAGGCAATTTCCGCCAACACGCCGGCCTTAACCTCGGGTGACCCCGTAGTAGGCAACTGTTACGTACTTGTTTAACCACTAATAAAGTTACTGTGTCGGTACACAACAGAAACGTGTTCACAGGACGTTGCTGCCTTCGCTTTGCGGTGCACAGAGCTGAGCGTTAACTAGTCCCACAGCAACTGCAAGATATGTGGTTACGTCGTCTTCTTGGAAGCGGAACTTTGTCCGGCTACTGTTCGGCGTGTCATTCAACCACCGATATCTTCTTGTAACGCGTTCGTAAAGCTGCACGAGCTACGGCCGCCCGCTAAAGGCGACAAAATATTCTTGAAAGGAAGGGAGCGTTTGAGTGCCCATCCAGAGGAGCTTAGCGTCCGACGAAAAACGAAAGGTGACAGCGAAATTGACAGCATATCGACAGTAGCGCCGACGTCACGGCTTGTTGACGCGGGGAGACAAACCTGCTCATTGACTGGTATCGCTTCCAAAGCCAAAAACGGTATTCCGTTGGCTCTGTGAACGAAGTAATGAAGCTAAAGAAAAAAAGGTTTATGTGCAATACAGTGAAAATTGTTGAAAATCACATTATGGAGTTTTACGTGCCAAGAGAGCGACCTGGTTATGAGGCACGCTGTAGTGAGAGACTCCAGAATTATTTGGACCATGTGGGAAACTCGTGCCTAAATCAAAGTACACGAGCGTTTTCTTCTTTGTTTTTTTTTCCTTTTTATTCTGTTTCTTTTCTTTCTTTCCTTCCCCATCGCAATGCCGTCACCACTGCCCAATCCGGACACGCGGCCTCGAGCTTAGCAGCTCAATACCATAACCAGTGAGCGACCACGATGGGATGAAGTGAAAAATTAAGAAAGAAAAAGGTGAACTTTTATTTTTTATTTATTTACTGTAATAAGACATTACAGAGGGGAATGATCGCGCTACAAGGACTAAGCACAAAACAATGTCATTCCTGTTTATACAACATTAGCTGCTACACTAACACTTTTATTTCCACTAGCGTTGTAATCACGTTATGTCATGTAACTTTTATGTATGCTGGAACTATAGCACGTTTATTAAATTTTGCGCTATCATTTAGGTGCTGGCTGTGAAATTGCCGCCACTCAATATTTACTAGATTGAAACTGGTCTTCAATGTATGCTACCTGCGCTGGCTACGTCGCCGATTCGAATAGCCTACCCGCATGGAAGAAGAAAGGAACTAAGGAGAGGCCCTGACGTCACTCTTCGGGAAGCCTCTCCAGAACGACGCCCTCGACTAATGGGTCTACTCCTACTCTCTAGTGGCCCTTTCTCACTCAGAACCGAGCCAGCCTCCGCGCTTTCCTCCGTGCCAACCCCGGTCGTGTCACGCAGAGCAACCAGCAACCCTTAGCTACTGTTATATGCCCCGTAAACGAGGAAAGCGAAGCCTGTAATGGCATGTTACTTCCACAACACTTTGCTTTTTTATTTCCTTCATTCACGCCCGCGATAACTGATGATGGTGATTGCTAATGGCATTTGTTTTAAGTCGAGGTGGTAGAAATAGTCACCTGACCTTTCTGAGATATTTTTGTTCTAGCCTGTCCTAGTCTTGCACATTCGCTGACGACATACCTACGTCTGTGACGATCCTACCCCCAATCATTCTCTATTTCTTATTTGTATCGTTCATTAGCCCTTGTCTCATGCTCCGTACTTTGAGACAATAACAGCGGGTACAGTAAATATCCATGTGATATATATATATATATATATATATATATATATATAAACGAGAAGAAAGGGGGTTAACCGAGGGACCCGATATTTATTAGTCATATAATTAGAAGCCAACAAACACTGACACCAAGTACAACATAGGGGAAATTGCATGTGCTTAATAAATGAAATAAAGTAATGATAAATTAATGGAAATGAAAGTGGATGAAAAAACAACTTGCCGCTGGTGGGAACCGAACCCACAACCTTCGCATGTCGCGTGCGATGCTCTACCAATTGAGCTACCGCGGCGGCGTTTCCCCATCCACTTTCTTGGGTATTTATGTGTACTAGTAGAACCCTGGGAGTGTTAGCCAGCGCCCCCACTCACAGACCTTGGCGTCCGCCGCCAAGGTCTGTGAGTGGGGGCGCTGGCTAACACTCCCAGGGTTCTACTAGTACACATAAATACCCAAGAAAATGGATGGGGAAACGCCGCCGCGGTAGCTCAATTGGTAGAGCATCGCACGCGACATGCGAAGGTTGTGGGTTCGGTTCCCACCAGCGGCAAGTTGTTTTTTCATCCACTTTCATTTCCATTAATTTATCATTACTTTATTTCATTTATTAAGCACATGCAATTTCCCCTATGTTGTACTTGGTGTCAGTGTTTGTTGGCTTCTAATTATATGACTAATATATATATATATATATATATATATATATATATATATATATACATATCTACCAATACTCCAAACATGTGTTGCTTATATCGACCGCTGGCCAGTTTCCGCTTTCATCAACTTCAAAGCCCAGAGCTCTTGGAAAGCTAACCTTCTTCCCCAGGGTCCTAGCTGGATGAATATCTCGGACTTTCCCTACAATGTGCTGAATTTTCTACTGCTTTTCCCCTGCCACATGGCGCACGCCTTACCCTGTTGCGAATATCTGCTCCTGCACGTTTGTTTCTCCTATCCTAGCAGCGCGCTCGGACTCAAACAGCAAGGCAGCGACCACTCCAACGCGCCGTTTACCAGCCCAACCGCAACAAGACTAAAATGTCGTCTCTAACACTCCTAACGTCCACTTTCTTCAATTTCCTCAACTATTACGCAGCCACACTTCGTATGTATCGCGGTCACTTGCCTAAGCGCCGTGACTGCCTTTAGGCTGCGAGTCTGCAGTGACCATTCCGCGATTGCCGCGATCGCCCTGTTGAACGAAAATCGCCATTAAAAAAATAGTGTTTGCAACAGTCAGCTAAGGGAAGCAGGATAGGTACTGTGGTGTTTCACATTCTTCCCAGTTAAGGTACCGATCCTCTTCTACAGCTTTCACCGGATTCCACAAACTTATCGAAAGTCACTTTTTTTGTTCTTCCGATTTACGCTTCGGCAGTTTTATCATTCTGCGTGTCGAAGAAAGAGAGAAAACGAAGTCGTGAGGTCTCCACTGATATGCGTCGTTTAGGGAACTGTCATCGCCAGCTCTCCATACCTTCCCGTTGCAGTTTGTTTCTTATTCAAACAAGTGCGCGCCCTCAACGGGAAACACAGTCTCAGTTCACATAGAAAAAAATTGTTGTTTGTTTGTTTTTGTTCCTCCTTCTCCCATTTCTAGCGCACGTTCCTCACAATCCCCTTCCCACCCGCTCTCCCCCGCATACCCGCAGTGGTTCCTTCAATTCTACTTCACTTCCTTCCTGTTCGTTTTCGCCGAGTTGTCCGAACCCTGCCGCAGTCCCTGATCCGCTCGCGGTCGGCCCTTCGCTGCGCTTGCCCGGCGCGCGGCCATAATTCCCCGCTATGCCCAGCGACCTGAATACTACTGTCACCAAACGGCAGTGATATATGTGCCCACCTTGCCTTCCTCCTGGCGTTCCTGTCCTTTTGTATACGCGCTGTCCGCGCCGCTGCGTTTGTTTTCTCTGGCATACTATGGGCGTCCCTGGGGTCTATGTTTCTTTTCTTCCGCGCTCTCGTTCTTCTTTCGTTTTCACACAAACACGCACGCGCATTCGTTTTTTGCCCTGTCGACATATTTCCCTCCCGTACCATCCTGCTCCCAAACTCCTGTCGTACCCTTCGCGTCTTCCACCTATCTCCCTCTCCTCCCCCCCCCCCCCCCCCCCCCATCACGCACACTCGTACACGATGTGATTTGCTTGAGTTTCGTTTCGTTCGGGACTGCTGTACAACCGAGTGAGGAGCTTAAGATAGAAAGAGAAGCACACCGAGATGAGCAAATGCGGGGAAAAAAATAAGTCACAAGGGAATTTATGGGCCACCTTCCATCGTTCAGTGTGCTGCGCCTGAGAACATACATCATTCACGGCCTCATCCGCGCCACGGGCTGTAATTCTCTTCACCTTGACTGCGCCCCGAGCTATGCGTTCTGTTTTGTGTTTGTTTCGCTTGTTTTGTCATACCTTCGCGATGGCACCGGTAAATTCGCCAGCTTCGTTTCCGCATTTCTCGCTTTAGCCATGTTCTTTCTTTCTCTCTTTCTTTCTTTCTTTCTTTCTTTCTTTCTTTCTTTCTTTCTTTCTTTCTTTCTTTCTTTCTTTCTTTCTTTCTTTCTTTCCTTCTTTCTTTCTTTCTTTCTTTCTTCATTTCTTTCTTTCTTTCTTTCTTTCTTTCTTTCTTTCTTTCTTTCTTTCTTCAGCTTGTGCCAGCACACCAAAGCCGTTGTCTGCCTCACCAGAAACAGAGCAGCATTGTAGAAGTTAGAGCTGAAATCGGCTAACCATGCAGGAACCAAAATATCCATTATTTGCGATGCTTACAAGAGTTCCCACTTTCATACTTCTGCGATTACTTCTGAACAAAAATTGTAGTCATGTAGATGTAATGTTTCCGTCATTCTGTGTCGAATGCGGAGGTTAGATTCGCTGAAGTGAGTGCTGCAGCCACGCTGTAGTTTGTGCTCTCAGAAAAAAAGGGAATATTTGCACTTTCAACGGATGTTGTTGGAATGTTGCACTTTCAACGGAGGTACGTTGTTATCAAGGTAATGTTTCAGGCGATATAAGAACGCTTTGGCTATAGCATAAGCTCTCTGTCGACACAAGTCGTTGCCGGTAGAATTTGCGCATGCGTGGTATGCAGCTAGAACCTTATGGGTGCACTGACGACAAGGATGGTATTTTACAATCATTTTTGGTGACTTCGAAATAAACGTTATGGTTCTGTTTTGATTATTTTCTTTGAAAGATTGACTACTGGCGCATGACAGCACAGGGCGAAGAAGAACGCCTGTCCGTTTCTTCTACGTGTCTCTGTGCTGCGTCTTTCGCATGATTATCTTCGTGATTCCAGTTTATCTTGTTCTAGCCCAATGGTTACTTCGACCGAGATAAGTTCCACATGTAACTTCTAGCTGTCGGGTACCTGAAATGGCGAAAGTGCAAGCCTTTAATGAATTGTACCATGGCGACAGAACAAGAAGCTGCAAGCAGTATTTGGTGACCATCGTCTCAGCGCCGACCAAATGCGGAAATCGATGAGTGAAGAGCCCTACGTCACGAATACACTGAGGTTGCCTATTTGTCTGGATGCCAGCTTTAGCGTTCGCTGAGTTGCATGATTCTATTAGGCTCAGTGCACATTGGTGCAGCTGAGATCCCGGAAACCACGAGGCAGTTAGTCTGCACAGGCAGTTACGCATAGCATGCTCTGCCATGCAGATGCGGCCCTATGAATGGGGTGTCCTGCGCTGGACATAACGTCGCGGCACCCATTCAAGTTGGGAAGCGGCGCCATTCCGATGGTGGCGGAATGTCCATCGAGTGCGTCTACTGCGATGTGGGTGCGCGCTACAGAAGCCAATGTCGTCAAAATTTAAAATGTAGCCATCCCATAAGGCATTGTTCATAAACAAGGCCCTATATAAACATTTTTTTATACCTAAACAAACCATATGTAGCCTTCTTCTCCAGACTAGGTTAGATCGCCTTATCGCGACCGGGGTTTCGAAGATGGCGACAGTGGCACTTCATTTTACTGGCACTTCGGCTCGTCTGGCGAGGAGGAAGAATTGCACCGGGCAGTCTAGTTAGTTAGTTAGTTAGTTAACTGGGGTTTAATGGCGCAAAAGCGGCTGAGGCTATGCTGCGCCAAACAGTCTAGTTGTTCACTTAATAAGCATAATAAAAACAAACGCGCCGTTCGAGTCCAAAGCTGTCGAGAATGAACGTCTTTCAAAGTAGTCAAAGTCAAAGTAGAGCAGATTTCGTGATCTCAGACTCGAGCTAAAATCTGCTGCCATCTCTGGGCACCAGTGGCAGGTGCCCTTTCTCATGCCGACGCACCTGCACCTGTCTCCAACTATGGCCAGAAACTCTCAGCCATCCGGAACATCCATCTGCCGCATCTCGCGCATCTGGTTCTTACAAGTCGAAGCCCAGATCCATCTCCGGCGCATCACCAGCAAGGGGACAATGTTCCTGCACACGATATTGGCTCTGTACCTCTGATGTCGCAGAAGAAATCACAGACGTCGTACTTTCCCCGCCCGCGGGACGTCCTTTCCACCAAATCTCGCCATCAACCGCAATGTCGAGATTGAGCGCACCAGGCTGCAGGAGCTGCTGACTGTAGCGCTGATTACTGACATCCTGAGCTCGAACATTCTCTCCGCGGGCAAGGTACTTCGACAGGGGCAACGTGCATCGTTAGTTCAGGAAGCGATAGGTCCGTTGCGGGGGTTCAAGTTTGCAGACATCTAACAGCTTCCTGTAGTCTGGACTTCTAGACACCAGGGTGGGGCCGGGGGAGGTGTGTGTATTCTATAAGAGCCTATGCAGGGCAATGTCCATTTCGGCTTCTGCTCATACGCTTGAGCGTTACCACCGAGAAAGAGACTGGTTGTGGGCGTCATCTCCTTCTCGCTGGTACATCTCCAGCCATTCGGTGGCGGCCGAAATGGACAGTGCACTAGGTAAACACTTACAGAATACCTCTCCTCTCGTTATTCTCTCCTCTTTTCATCCTTTAACCTTCCCCTAGCGCGGGGTATGAAATCGGACGTGCGATTAGTCGAACTCTCTCTCTTTCGCAGTTATGCCTGTGCAGCGCGACTTAATACGGAAGGCCAGAGACGTAGAAAAAAAAAAGAAGAGGCCACTAATGCACCGTATTTCATTCCTTTATTTTTCACTTCCTTTACAGTGTGAAGGGCCTGTAAATTTCACAGCGACAATATTGTCTCGAGTAAGAGGCGTTGCAGATATTTAGCGTCTTTTTTTTTTCTTCGACATATAACAGCATGACGAACCTCTCGCGTGATGTGTGGTAGTTTCAGTCGCCTGCGGAGCTCTAAGAGACAAAGGCTGAACTAGTTTAGTCTGGATCTGTCTAAGCGTTCTTCTCACGGTTCATCACGGGTGACCAGAAAGAGGGCGGTAGTAGGACACACGCAAGTCTAGCGCGTGTATCCTCGTTCACTGAGCTCTCTGAGCATTTATTCGAACAAACATTCTCGCTTAGGCTATGTTAGATTACAAAAGGAAATAAATTGTTCTGTTGGCCACAACATTTCAACCTGAGTCATTCGGGTGGGATCGTCAGTAAGTTGGACATTAGACCACGCCACAGCAATAAAGTTGAACCTGAGAGGGATACTTTTTGTTATATAAAAAGTGTAGAGAGCCCCACTTTAAGCAGAGCAAGAAATAGCGTCGCTGTTGCCAGCGGCTTTATAAGCGTGTGTCACTGATGTGGGGACCTCTAGCGAGGTATTACCAATCATACCCGCAGTGGTGGCATACCGGCTATGGTTTTGCGCTGCTAAGTACGGGGTCGCGAGACCAAATCCCAGCCACGGCTGCCGCATTGCGATAGAGGCGAAATGCAAAAACGCTCGTGTACCGAGCATTAGGTGGATGCCAGGTGGTCGAAGTTAATGCGGAGTCCGCAACTACGGTGAGCTTGATAATCACATTGTAGTTTTGCCATGCGAAAAGCACAGTTTGATCATTTCTTTAATACCAAGTACAGCTGATACGTGAGTTCCGTAGAAAGTATCATACGCAGATGATCCGGTGAAAAACCGATGCAGATCACACGCAATGTGGGAATCGGCATACACCACGGTGAATCAAGCGCCAGGGTTTCAGTTCACTTTCGGCGCACGTGCTGCCTCCATCGCGGAGTGATGATGTCATCGCCTGCGCCAAACAATCGGTGCATGTTGCTACCTCTTCTCCTGCCCGTTTCCTTTCGGCGCCACCTTTCTCCACATCTTCACCTCGCGCACCCTTCTCTCCATTATGCAACCAACCCCACCACCACAATATCCCAACACGTCAGGCGCCGCAGAAGAAACTTAAACGTCTACAGAAACCCTTGTAACGCAGAAGGATAACCTCCGCAGTAATGCACTCCAACCACCAACCAACAAAATGTAAGCTCTCAAACAAAATTACCACTTATAAGAACATTCAGCGGTGATTTAGCGGTAAATGCGAGAGAAATTCGATAGCATTACGTCGCACTTCCTCGAGGTCCTGGATTCATGATTTAAAGTGCATTCACCACATTGCGAAGTGCTGTCCAGGAGCTCATTTGACACACGTCCTCACTCGTCGAGGATCGAAGTGCAAATGACGGTGGTCCGGAGCAGAGCACCGTCAAGTGCACTACGTACATTTTTACGTGAAGCACAGGCAGAAAAGAGAGTGAGAGAAGTAGAAGAGAGGAACACAGGCAGAAAGCTATTTACAAGATTATTAACGTGGCATTCCATTGGCAGAACGCAAAGGGAGCCAAAGGGCAGCGAGGAGTGCAGCCGTAGCTCCACGGTGTGCGACTGCTTGCGCCTCCGTTGAAACGGTTTATGCGTTTCTAGGGAAGGTGCGCGGACGAAGGTGTATCACGTGACTAGATCACTTATTTCCCATGGTTATTACCGCACGAACTTGGCTTCTCAGCCGCCATTGGTGCCGCGCACTGAACCACAGTGACAGAAACACAACTCTACGACGTGTTTGCGTTACGTAACATCATTGACACTTCGCTTTTCGCGCGGGAGCAGCTCGAACTGCTCTCTAATGCTCTCGGAGTCACCAAAGTGCTCCTCTTCTGCCTTTGCATTACGGCACTCCTTCTACTCGTCCATTGGGACGCAGCTGCACTTTTGAGAGCACTTTGGAGACACTTTTGAGTGTACCTGTTCACCCAGTCGAATGAACCACTACAGTGTCGCACCAAGCGGGCCCAAAATGGCGATCAACAGGGATCGGCACAAGTTCGTCTTCCTCCTCTTCACTGTAGCCTTACTAGGCGCGATTTATCTCCGGCGGACCCATATCATGACCACCGGCGGTAAAAGAACCGTCCCGGTACATCATAGGCGAAACTGTGGTTGAATGAGTGTGGTAGGGCATGAGCCTCGCTAGGAGAACGATGTCGCTTGATGCTGACGGCAACGCTGAGGGACCGGCAGGTTCGCTCACGTCTGTGACAATGTATACACACCTCTACCACGTGACCAGCATCCCACACTGCACGTACACTTTCTTTAAACTTTTACACTTCTAATGCTAACGCACTGATCAACTGCTCAGCTTCATATTAAATAATAAAGCTTTGCATCCGGCAGAAGAAGCTTAATACGTGAGGCACTGGTAAAAAACGCTGCGAAGTACAAGCAAACATTGCAGTCCTGTTGCCACGTGCTTCACCTCGGGGTGCAAATGGCGACGTATTGCGATGATATATCTTCGTTCGCTCTACTTCACTCGCGTTTTAATCACCTCGAAGGACCCTTTCAAAACTAATTAGGCGGGACCTGCTCCCCAAATTAAAAGGTCGACTTGGCACCGCGCTGCGCCGACACCGGGGACGCACGCCCGGCTTGCGAAAGACACTTCTCCGCTCGCTTAACCTCGGCGAATCCATTTGAAGCAGCCTCGGGGTTTACCGGGAAATCCGCAGGAGCGGGGGATAAGGGAGGCACGGTGTACACCGACCTAACATTCCCCTCTCCCCCCCCCCCCCTTCGTGCGCCGTTTTCCTCCCAACACGCAGGACAACTTCGGAGCCACCGCGTCGTTTGTTTACGGTCGCCGAGGGGACACCATTTATCTCACGGATTACCCGACCCCACTAGCCGCGAAAATTAACGGATAAAACGAACGCGCAAGAAAGCCGGAGATCTTTTTTTTCTCTCTCTCTCTCTCGAAAAGGATGGGCCATGAGGGTAGGAGGGGAGAGGGAGGGTTCGAGCGGTGACAAAGGCTCTCGCGAGTGTGCAATCAGCATTTCAGCCCATTAGTTCACTGCACGACCCGTATAGTTGAGGCAACTCCCTTTCTCCCGTTGTTCTGGGCTATGCGCCTGTTCTCGAGTGCTTAGAACGTAAAGCGCGGTGACGTGTATATGATGGACGCTTCTTTGCCTTTGGACTAACGCCATGGTTCGTATCTGTGGATGCATGATATGTGACAGAACGAATACTGCGCGCAGACCGCATCCGCGGGGCCTTTCGCTCGTAATAACTATCTTTGATTCGCCAGTCGTCTTGATAAAAAAAAAAAGTTGCGATTTTGCCCTAACGGTGAACCATCGATTGGGACAAAAAGTTAGTGGACAGCTATGCTAAGGATGGTAGTTTTATCGGCCGTATAATGTTGTAAACCTAGACATACTGAATAAATTAACAAGCGTGTTGTGGCGCGCGCACAAGCAAACATGAACACATCTCAATCGATGACAGCGGAAACTCGCTGTCAAAACGCTGGAGTGAGTAAGTGCGGCAGCAGCAGTGAGCGAATTGACCTTCGGGCTGGCGCCCGCATCAGCGCGAACGAAGCGAAGGCACAACCCGCGGCGGACTCTTTACAAATCGCAGATGGCTTTCAAGACACGGCGGCATGGGTGGGCGCGCGTTACCGGCCGCGCGGCCCCGAGTAGAACGCGACCCCTCCTCCCTACCCCCCCCCTGGAACTTTGCTCGTGACGGAAGACGGCGTGCCTCCTCCCTTTCGTCCCTTTCGTGCTCGAGATTGAGCAGTGATCGCCGGCTCACCACCGCGCGCTTTCGCTCGCACACACAGCATACGACGCGCGGCAACGATTTTATCACCCTTGGACTCTATACGGAACCTCACGACGACGCCGATGGCATAAATGCGCTTTGAGTGTCCACGTAATTGCTATGGCAATAATAAAACGCGTGTTGTCACAGTGGACCAACGCCTCTTCTAATTTACAACTCTATCTTACAAAAAATGACTGTGGCTTAGGTAAGGTTAGGCCCAGGATGCGAAGCATACTAGCCTTTATTTTAGTTGTTGAACCACTGTTTAGCCTGGTGAACTGCTGTTGCTTGGCTATATTTGGTTCGGCTAGACGAAGAAAGAACTCATGCGTTACTCTGCTTCGCCTTCAAGAGTAGAACGCGACAGCGTTCCCGTCGACCCGCCATTACAATGGGCTACGGCGCAGCGACTACGCGCCCCGCATTGGACGCGGTGAGCGTCGAGCAACACAGCGTTCGGCGCGGCAACGAAATGTGCGCCTGAGCAAGCGACGCACGCCTGAGCGTTAGAAACAGCTCGTTTCTAAGGCAACACCGCATTCACTAGAGGCGCTTTTGTACCGCTTTGAAGCATCGTACTCGTGGCTCAGTGGCAGCGTCTCCGTCTCACACTCCGGAGACCCTGGTTCGATTCCCACCCAGCCCATCTTGCAAGAGTTGAGCCAAAGCCACTTCTCCTCTGTCGTGACGTCACGGTGTCACGTGGTATTGAAGGCGACACCGCCGCGCCTGAGGAGCTGGGTTGAGCTGTCGTAATATGCTTCGCATAAAACCAGAACGTTACATTTCTTGGCGTCAAAGAAGAGATTGCGCGCCTACTGTGCAATTGTCCTCGTTTCAGTATCCAAAGAGACGTCCCCAGCATCATGCTCTACAAGCTCGACAATCGTCCCTTAACTGACAAGCGAATCATTCGACCTTGGTCGCAGCCGACATCAGACCATGCTGCTCTGAAAGCGCATGTGTATGTTTTTTTTTTTCTGGGTACACCGGGACTGACTGGAAAACTATAGTGGCTGTCAGGGGCGTTATCTCTGTTTGTGTGGACAGATTGTCTTGAAAATTCTTTTCTCTACACCCATTATTTTCTCTTGCTCCATCCTCCAGTGCAGCCAACCCGAAAGTTATTCTGGCTAAGAATATCTCGACCCTTCACCTGTTATTCTCTCTCTCTCTCTCTAGCTTACAAAACAAGGCAAGTTCACATAAAGATGGAGTTTGGAATGAAGAAGACTGGTCAAACAAGAACTGTCGTTGGAGTCCCCAGTGGCATTATTTGTTATACCACGTTGCTGAGCTAACTTATAAAGTATTTGTGAGCATTGTCCTGCGCAGCCCTCTCCAGACAGCGTTAAAGCGACTAGACTCAATGGGATATTTAGAAGCCAACATGCTTGGACCATGACTGCGCGCGCCGTGGATGTAAAACGCAATTGAGGCGTTGTTGCAGTACTTGAAGTCGACAGGTCTCTGCGACCGTTTTTAGACTTGGTGTGCTTCGAGTGTGTGAGCGACTGGTGCTCTCTCTGTCTCTCTTTCTCCTTTCTCTCGTTTCGTCCCGTTACCCCTTCCACCAGCGCAGGGTAGCAAAGCGGACGTGCATCTCTTTAACATCCCTGCATTCCCTCCCCCACCCCTCTCTTTTTACCGCAAAAGTGCAGTGAGCAGTGTAAGTAGGAGTAAATGAGACAACTGCGCATGACATTTCATTGAAATCTGGAGGGCGGGTACCATAACCGCTATGTGTCAACCAGTCTCAATATTGTTTGACGGAGATCTCCGTCATAATATATGGCATTTTCGTCCAGTTAAACACTGCGGCATTGCTTTATAACCTATATCGGTAAAGTGAAGCGCTTTTCTTCTCTGGTGATTTTGTAACGGTTGAAAACCGACACAAATTGTAGCTTACGCTCGTTCTCTGGCCTCTCCTTGTCATATCACTTAATGCAGCCACCGAAGGGGAGAACCATGATGTGACGCTGTGGAAGCCATAATTAGCCCCACCTAAGCGCGGCTGCAAATTCCTAAGTAATTAATTAAAGTAAGTAAAGTAATTCGTACGTTGACTCGGTACACGGTTATTGATATGACCACTCACGTACTGAGAAGCAACGCTATTAAAGCGCAGGGATTAGAAATTGCGGGGCTTATCGTCCCATAGCAACGCATGCACTACGAATTGCTTTCGTCGACCCGTGGTTCTTAAATTTGTACAGCACGGTACATGACAGAGCGTTTTTGATATCCCACTCTAATAGGAATGCAGCCGCCACTGCCTCAACTCCAACCCGTATTGTAATAAACTAATCCCCAGCCTATAAGAAATAATTCTAGCGCTACTCCCATATACGCATCTTCGTTCGCCTATGGACTGAGGCCGGCCTCAGTTCCACAGCGCTGCACTGTTTTAGCCGGACGCGGATTCGTGAGATCGCGCGGCTGGAGCGAGTTCTCCCCCTGCACAGCAAAGTGAGGTACTGCGTCGCTGTGCAGCGGTGCTCATTGCTGAAGCATGCCGCACCGGTTGCACCTAATGAAGGTTTTAGATAGACGCAGTCCCTGGCCGTCCTCGTGAGCGTCCCGCTGTATGCACACAGCACGGAATGGCTCCAGTATGCTTCCCACTCCCAGCCGTCCCCTCACCCCATTTCTCCCCTGTATACTCGATAGCTCCATCCCCGGTTTGGGGACTGTGCGCTAAAGTATCCAGTGCAATAGGCGGTTTCAGTGCGGATTACGGTCTTGAAGCCACCCCCTTCATTAATCAGCAGGTGGCTGCACCGGTGAGAGTGCCGTGTAGCAAACGCTCGCCCCACTCCGCTAGTATTTATCTTCATTTCTCTGTTTATTTAGGAGCCACACGCCTGACCCTTAAAGGCAGACACGAGGGGAGTAGGAAGTGCCGACAACCTTTCACCTGTCTTTCCCGCCTCCGTCCCCTTTCCCACTTCCCTTTTTTTACCTTCTTTCTTGGAGCTGTGAGTCTGTGCATCTTCAACGAAACGCATCTTCAACTTCAACTGTGAGTCTGTGCATCTTCAACGAAACGCTAACGAGTCACACGAATTCGCAAACGCGGTTTCGGAGACCTCTCTGCGCGAGTAGAATGGCACTTTACCAGAGTGGAAGCTGTACACTGCGAGTGAGAGTAGCAAGCTGACGCATCCACTCCGGAGACTGTTATATTCAACCCTGCAAGGTTTTAATAATGCGTTAGCTTTAGGAGTCGTCAAAGTGGATAAACGTGTTTGTGTGGGAAGGGGGGGAAGCCGATAAAGGAGTAGAGGTGTGTATACATATATAGTGCAACTGACTACAGTTTGCTCCGGTCTACTGTCAGTTGCCATTCGCTCCTCGAAGAGGCAGGACGTTTGTCGAGTGAGCTCCTGAGCATTAATTTGCAATCTGTTGAATGCCGTTGACATCACGGGATTCTTTTTTGGACCTGAAGGAGGTGCGACGTAATGCTAGCGCGTTTCTATCGTATTTACCGATGAATCACCATTGATTTTCTTGGTTTCTTCTTATCCGTGTTATGCGCAACAAGATACCATGAGGGAGGGTCTCACTCAGGGACTTTTTGTCTGACATCCTCGCTGCGAAGTTACGTTAACTGTGTTTGAGAAGTGATTCTGGAACACACTTATTAATTACCTGTGAAGTGGCACTCTTGCCTTCGGATTTCTTTATCCTTAGTCATACCGGTGGTGCACAACTTGAGATCAAATTCCAGATAGTGAATGAAGCAGTCGACGGGAACTCGACATCAAGAAGCTGGTTTCCGCCGAATGCACCCAACAGCATCATCTACGTGCGCTTAGCAGTTCAAGCAGGATGAAGTGCAGTTATGGGACTTCTCTTTGCTGGTGCTAGTCATGACATAAATTATCTTATGAAAAGTATAAGTTTGCCATTGGTGCATGTAAACAGCTTTCTATTATACCTATGTTGCTCAGTATTGCCTTTTTTGCATATGCTGCCGTCCAAAGGACAGTGTAGAACACACTGTTATGACAGGTTCTAAGCACGAACAGCACAGATGGGCTTCGCATATCACCCATACACGTTGTGCATTTGCTGATATGCGAAACCTTAACATTCTCTTCTACGCTACTATACGTGCCTAGTTTGAGTTAGCCAAAATGGTGGACCTCGGGCTGGAATTGTAATTAAGGCGAAACTTTAGCTCGAGGGGGGGGGGGAGAAGGGTCATCTAATCTATGCAGCGACTACGCCGAACTTGATTAGATTTATTGTCTTTAATAGAATTATAAATTCTAGCGACGGTAGGATGCGCATCTTCAATTTATGCCTTCAATTTTTTAACAAGCGCTGTTGAATATAGAAAGGTTCAAAATATACAGATCTATTAAGTTTACAGCTCCAACGCAGCAATGTAAGCAGTATCACAATTTTGTAAGTAGCACCTAATAATAGTTGTAAAGCGAACAAAATTGAAGTAATATACACAGCCCTGCAATATACCACCAGTTTGTCAGTTGCACTTCGACAAACCCCTTGTAAATATTGTAACACTTTCACGTAAGATGTAAATCCATGTTGTAACTTTTCCCGCTTCAGAAGCTCCAGCAGATGCAGTTGAGAGGACTGCAATATCTGTTTTTTTTTTTTTTTTTTGTGCCGAGTTAGAGATTTGTAAACTTCGTGCTTCATTGTTTATTTTTTTAACTGAACAATATTCGGGAATGCTCATAAGCTATTCCAGGCGGTACGTCAAAATTTTGATGAACAGAGCTAGTATCATTTGACTATTTTTCAAATGCAAGAAATTTCATACAGATCGGCCCAGCAGTTTTCTCCTAAAAGCACTTCTGCGCTTTACTTGCAACTGAATAGGGAAACCGGAGGTGACTCCGAAGCATGGACTTAGCATAACCAACTCTAGAGGAAAAGTTGCCGATAGCACCCATGCATTAAAATCACTAACCGCAAAGGCGCCGCCACGTTGCTACTCTGTACAGGCACGCAGGCGCATACGACGAGGTGTGATTTAATCAATGCGATCCCGAGCCTCCCTGAGTATCTAGTTTAGGCAACTGCAAATGTATTCTTTGGATCCAAATTTTAGAAATAGCCATCCGATCTGTCTGGCCCGCCGCGGTTAATTAGTGGCTGTGGTGTTGGGCTGCCAAGCACGAGGTCGCGGGATCAAACCCCGGCCACGGCAGCCGCATTTCGATGAAGGCGGAATGCAAAAACAACCGTGTACTTAGATTTAGGTGCACGTTAAAGAACCGCATGTGGTCTAAATTATTCCAGAGTCTCCTATTACGGCATGCCTCGTAATCAGATCATGGTTTTGGCACGTAAAACCCCGCATCTTTCGTTTTTAATCCGACCTTTCTCAAAATTATACGGAAGGAACTTTACACGTTGTCCATAAGTACGTGCAACGTGCAAATGTTTGTTTTGCATTACGCGTTGAATATTTTTAGCGTTACAAAAATGAGTCGTATATAGCAACATGGCGACGTCTTTACGGTTGCTACTTTTTTCACCCAGAACTTCCTCTCGACTTAGTATTTAAATTCTATGGCTGGAGCCTACACAGTGGAGATGGTAATGGGGCAGAAGAAAGGAGGGCCACGCTGGCCCCGCCCAAAGGTTCGAGCACGAGACGTCTTGTGGCGGCACCCCGTGCCCAGCTGTGGCATCCAGAGTACGCTTTTGATCTCGCAAACCATGCCCATCAGACTCACGTGCTACCCTGTTATTCCTGAAATCACCTCGCCCTATAGCAACCAGGTCATATACGGCAGCTGCCTGCACACAGAATACTGTGGTATGCAGCACAGCGTTGCTATGCAGTGGTCGCCTCTTCTCACTGCAGCGTAGCGGGTAATGTACAACGCCGACTGCGCTCCAGGTTCAGCACACCACAGTATATATAGATACTTCTGATACCTTTCTCCAGGAGCGATAGATTACCATTGCTGTCCTGTCTGGCGGGGCGTGCGCAGCGTGCCGTCTGGAATGACTCGAAAAACCAGCGCGTACCTATTCGCACACACATTCCTACGTGCGATTTTCGCATGCCATGTAGCCTTAACGAGCGCGGCAGGGCATGTCTTGGTCTAAACCGGGCAAACACAAAGTATTTCTTATTTGAAATCAAACGGATAACGTCACCTCTGTCACCTGCGAGCAAAGTTCGGGACGATATAGCTCACCTCATCCGCGCTTGCAGGCTATACACACGGCAAAGAACGGTCTTAATGCCCGCACTCAACATTCACCGCACTGTCATTCTCTGAACCGAGGCACGTCATTGGTGCATGGACCAGCACTGCCTTTGCGTCTCATCCTAAAATTGTTAACGTACTGCATTAACCAATCACCGCTAGCTGCGGAAAGGAGATACATGATAGGAAAGAGGGCATACTATTTAGAGCTTATTTCTGGGTGAGCCAGCAAGCCAACATAAATGGCGATTATTTATTGGCATCCCCTTTGAAACGGGGCGGTGAAAAATAGCCTCTTAGCCTGCTTGATTTATTCGGGTATGCTACAGGTGTGTTTTATCTGGAATTTTGTTTACATCTGCTCACTCATTTCTTTTTCCCTTCAGAATCTACTTTGTACAGCTAGCTATGACTGTCAGAGATCCGGTAGTGTCAACCTCTTCCCTGATTTTCTTCCACCAATACTCTAAACGTATCTTGCTTATCTCGACTGCTGACCCGTTGGTTTATGCATCCGCCCAATTTAAATCCAAGCGCTTCTGCAAGGTGTGTGTTACCCGCGGTTCTCACTGGGTGACTGTCTTCGCATTCCCTTAGGATGTGTTGAGTAGTCTCCAGTTTTTTGCAGCAACAAGATTACGCCAGTGCCGAAAATTTGCCCCAGCAGCGAAGAAGAATACGCTCGGTTAATGCAATATTAGCGACTGTCTGTTTGAGCACTTAGCCACCAGATGGCTGCACCATGCAGGTCGCTCACGCTTACGCCTCCGCCCCAACGCCCCAATTCCGCCTACGTTTTACCGGAATACCGGACAAGCTAAACCTTCATAATAGCACAGAAGTAGTGGTTCCAAAGAGCGCGCAAGACCGACTGGGTGGCTGGTGGTCGACTCTCTCGCCTAGCAGTGGGCCACCGCCTTTAATACCTTTGGGGATCCATTGTCGGCAGGAACGAGGTGGGTTGGGTGCTGACGTCACCTGCTTCACATTCCACTTTCGTCGCGGCTGCCTTGGCGCGACGCGCCACTGGTTTCCTCAGTTTGACCCACGGGAAGTGGTCGATAGTTTCGTGGAACTTTGAAGGGTGTCAGTCACAAGGGTAACTATTTGAGAAAAACGAGGGGGCACGCAGTGTGGCACAAGAGTTACTTGTGTCAAATTAATTTTATGTACGCGTAGGCAGACAATATATGTGTGTGTCAATGGCCAATTTTTTTAATCGAAGGTCCCTCTCCAGATGGCACAGTCGTATCAAGCCTTTATGTTGGCTTGCTTGTTCTCCCAGAAATAAACAGCTGGTAGTCTGCGTTCTTTCATATCGTGTCTCTCCTTTCCACATCTAACGCTGATCGTTTCGCGTAGTACGTTACGAATTTCAGGACGAGAAACATACGTCACTTGCGCTCGCTGTGGCACGGCGAACTCGGTCACCATAGGAATATATAGAGTGGAAGTCAGTTTGTGAGACCTGCGCGCACCGACTTACGGTATATGATCCTCAGCGGAGCATTTTCTGCTTTCTCCTCTGGTAGATTCGAATTGGGGCAATGCGATCACTCGCTCGAGGATTCCGGCGGCCGCTCCAGATCGACCAGCGAAAACACCATTGGAGACACTGGTCTCAATGAGACGCTTCAGTTTTCACTTGAGTATATTGAGTGTATATTTGCGTAGAACTGTGCACATAATCTCATTTTTTATTCTGTCCATCTGCATGCCGCCAGGGAAGCCTACGCAGGATCTATTATATATATATATATATATATATATATATATATATATATATATATATATATATATATGGCAATCTATTCTTAAACAGCTAATTGAACGCGTATTTTATCCATAGATTTTAGTAATACGAACCAATACCATAGGGCCCGTTGAAGTTTACCAACAGAATTCAACAGCAACATCGTCGTTTTACTGGCTAGCACGCAATGAACGACACACTCGCATATGAAATTTCCTAGGACATACAGGTTATGACAGAAATAACACATCCTGCCGTGTAGAAGTATTTAGAAGTTTTATGGTTAAGACATAGCTTTGATTCTAATAATATCCATCGACAAATGTTGAGGTCATCAATGCAGGTTTACCTGGCAACCCCTTCAACGTATACTGGGCACGGGACGCGCTCTTCCATCCGTTCTCTCCTCCTTTCTCTTCAGATGAAAACCACCCTTCTGCTCTTCGCTCTTCAAACGCAACACAAATGGGAATAGGTATGATCCTACGTGCGACTGTCGCATGGCACGTAGCCTGAACAGACGCGGATGGGCATGTCTTCGTCTAAACGTGGTCAACACAAAGCATATCCTATTTAAGATCAACCGGATAGCGTCACTGCTGTGCCCTGCATTCAACGTGCGTGAAACTGCAGTGGCGCCGTTCCCGTCGTGAACCAATCAGGTTATTGCTGTGCCGGCACCTTTACATTAGGCGCCATCTAAAGTGCAGGTATCGACACTGAAGTCGAAAGAAGAGGCCAGCCATCGCCATTTTAGACTCTGTCTTGAACGACGCATATGCCGCAGCATCTTATAACCGCCGAGCGAGGAAATCATCAGTGCTGCTGAAGGCTCGTATAAAGTTGCAAATGTCGCAATTGCATCTGGCGTGAATAGGTTTCACTTAAATGAGCAGTGTCATTGATCGTCCTATACAAATGTATTGGGGAGGTGAAGATACAAAGCAGCTTCATCGGAGGCGTGACTGTAAGAAAGTAAAAGGCTTACACTTACAGATAGACTCCAGGCCGTGTCGACACATTGCGGTTGGTTTCGAAACTGAGCTTATACGCCAGCGTGCAGCGCCCATAAATGCCTGTCAGCTGCATGACCGCACTTTTCAAGTTATCGCGAGGCATGGAGAACAAAAGTTAAACAGAAAGACTAGCCCGACGAAGAAAAAAAAATTATGTAAGGCAAAGTGCTCTGAGAAGTCATCGCCGACCCTCTATTGCATGCATTTCAAGAAAGCAAGCCGCGAACGCCGACACAGGCACACACAGAAGCGACCAGCCGGCCGCGAGAGCCGGGCCTTCCTCTAGTCGTTCCCAGTTTCCATTCTTACTGACTCAAATTGTCTGCGTCTTCTTTTTCTTTTTTTACCCGCGGAACAATGAACAGACACACACGTGCTGAGGCATACATACACCTCCAGAGCACAAGTCGTAGAAGCGAAACAAAACTTGGCTTCCAGCGCCGGCAGCAGCGACGGCGGCAGCCCCCAGTCATGACTCTTAAAAAGTTCCGTTCTCTCATGACGTGTCACCGGCAGGAATTGGAAGAGACCTTTCCCGAGCGCCTCCTATTCTTTTTCTTGCCCCTTCGACTGCGCTATCCTCCGCGGTCTTTATCTCGCTCTCTTTCTCTTTAGCCGGCGTCACAAACGCGAAGCGTGCTGATGGCGGCCCACGGGGCGGTCCGGTGGCCATTCTTCATTCAAAGTAGAGAACCCGGCGCCCCGGGAAAAAGCGTCCGCGCCCGCCCCACAGACAGTGCCGCGGTGGTGGACCGCTCGCGTTGCGTGCAGCTTTCGTTCGCAATCCGGAACTAAAATCGCGCTCTTGCTCCTCAACACAAAGAGACCGAGCCCGGCGCGGCGTCTTTACGCCGCCCTCGTCTCTTCCTTCGACCCCCTCCCACAATCTCTGCTTGCTCGAGCGCCTTTCTTTACTTCCTCGTACATTTTCTTTCCTGCGTCCTCTTCTTGTGTCTCTGCGAGTCCTTTCTTTCTCTTTCCTCCGTGTAGGCAGCTTCCCTGGGAGGCGTTTCTTCTTGCCCCCCTCTCCCCAACACACACGCACACACAGTTTTCCACACTGGCGGTGCCTTCCCGCGTTTCCCTTTTTTTCCCTTTCTTTCCCGCTCGACGCCTGGCTGCTTGATCTCCCTTCGTTTTACGCTTGCAGCGATCTTTATGCCCGTTTTCCTGTGTCGTCCCTCCGCTCGCCTTCAGCGCGCAGACGGGCAACCGCGCGCCGCTGTTTTGTCTCTCGGAGTCGCGTTTCGAATGTCAGTGATAAATGGCACCGCACACCTTTCCCGGGCTCCTCCTCTGACGAGCACGCACCGCCGCCGACGGCTGTGAAATCCAAGGTAGACGTGCTGAAGCAAAAGAAAAAAAGGGGGGGTAAAGAATAAATGAAAGAACGAATTGCCATGGAGGGCCAAGGCACGTGTATGTTATAACGACGGGCGTAGGAATGGGTGGTGTGGTCGCTTTTGGCGCCGCTTAACCTGTGTCAGAAAAGAAAGAAAAAAAGTAAGGGGCGCAGTTACGCGATGGGTGTAATAGAGGCAGGGTGGCACTGGCGCAGGTTTGTGGACAGGTGTAAAACTACACCGACAACGCGTAAGAGCGCCGCGGGTTGGAAGATGACGTATGCCGACCGGCGTCGGCAGCATGGGAGGCTTCGCTGCTTGATCTGGAGCGAGCCAGCGGCTTCCAAGTCGCTGCTAAAGATCCACGAACGCATTGCACCCTCTGTCCTGGCCCCTGATTGCTGGTTTTGAAGAAAGCTACTTGCGTTTTTATTTTTCTCATTTTCTTCTTTTTTTTTTCCTGGCGTTCTCTTCGAGCACTCTCTTTTCTCACTGTGAACATTAAAGCGGCCGTCGTCCAAGTTTCTTGAATTCCGTATCAGGATCGGGTGAGTCAGCAATCTCCATGTCTATGCCATGTGGTTTATATATATACAAATGAGAGAGGCTCGTCTAACCTTCTGTACTTCTCCAAAAAGGGGCTGTCATTTTAGGCCTAATTCATTCCTTCAGGTCCCACGAGACGTAGGCTGACGTGGCTGAGAATACGTTGGGACATGGGAAGCAGGAACATTCGAGCCCACTGGTGTCATCTGCTTGTTCCCGCAATTTGTGCCGCATACGCTCGAAGCTAGATGGTTGGGGAGGCAAATTCACACTCCCGTATTTGTTTTAGTTCGCGAATACGCAGAATGCCGGGAGGACGTCTTTTGTACTACCATGGAATGAAAATTTTCCAGTTTTGCGCGTACAAGAACAGGAAAAAAAAAAGCAATGCGAATCTTCAGTGACAGACTGTTCCAAGTCCGTGTTCTTTCTGCTTTTCTCGCTTTAAAAATGGAGGAACCGACTGCGCATTCCTGCGAATAGGTCGAATTAAGTTGTGCGGCCGGACACTGGCCACTAAGCATTTCTTTCGAAAGACATTTATTAGCGGCGAGCGGCTTCATACGAGTGCAAGCACAACTGTAAGCGAGAAATTACTTCAGATTGCATTAGTACTGGTGCAATGTCTACTCGTTTTCGGCGCTTTTCTAACGACGGCTGTAAACAAATGGTGACAGGCACCCCCATTTTGTTTTGGTAGAATGCTCGAGCGTCATTTTCTTTCCACAGGTGTAAAAGAAAAGAAAAGAAAATGAAAAAAATTTTTGAAAGCTATTAAACGAAAAATAAAGAAGAGCATTGGCGGCAACTAAAACGCGCAAATATATTGCAGCGCTGGTTTCCCAGTGCTTGTTGAAATTTGTGCCGTTTCTTCAGAGATATAGAAAAACAAGACAGAAAGATTACGATTGCGTGTGCATTACGAAAGGTCTGTTTAAATATCAAATTATTTGTAAGCACCAGTAGCAAAAATTGTAATTTTGTTATTTTTGCTACTTGCTGTAATCACCGCAGAGAGATAATTCTAGATTCTTAAACTCTTAAACGCACCTGTTAGTACCAGTCACCTGCTAAAAGGTTACTAGAAAACCATTCGGCACGTGTTCTTTTTTTGTCAGACTTCTTCCACCACACTATCGTGCGAGACGACCGGCGTGCTAATTGACCAATACCTGGGGGCTGCTGATTGTCGCATCACTATAGTGGACCAAACAATAAAATATCAACTACTGAACATTTGTCGGCTACGTGTAAGTAGCACATTGCACTCGGTGCTTTACTCAAACAAAAGCTGATGAAGCAAGTAAGTTTTTCTCGATGAATTTATTTAGCAACTGACGCCTTAAAATAAGTTCTACAATCTTTGGTGTAGCGAAACACCACCGACAGACCTGCACTCAGCAGACTCTTGCGATAACAACTCCAATTTTGAGCACGTTCTCGTCAGTAGGTAAGGCGGCAGTGACAACCGTCGTGGTTGCGTATAGGGGCTATGGTGTTTGGCTGCTAAGCACGGAGGTCGCGAGATCTAGAATCCCCCACCACGGCGTGCCTCATAATCATAACACTGGTTTTGGCACGTAAAACCGCATATTTATTTATTTTTAAGACGGCAGTGACAGCGCACCAATAACAAGTTAGACCGCGAAGAGTGTTATCCGGGGATGGCCGTAGTGGAAGGGTAGCTCTGCTGTGAACTGTTTCCTTTTTGCGAATCTTAATAATTCTCTCTCTCTCTCTCTCTCTCTCTCTCTCTCTCTCTATATATATATATATATATATATATATATATATATATATATATATATATATATATATATATATATAGCTTGTTTATGCCACCGAACTATTCCATTTCTTTCCCGATAATTCTGAGCACCGGCTTGTCTTACGCTGCTTCTCAATTCTTAAGAATCACTGGCAGAGAATAAAAGGGGTTCAGGCTTGCCTAACACGCCAGCGTCCCGGTGCAAATGTCGAACATAACATTACCAGCAAAAATAACGATAAGATGAAGCCATTTAGGACGTTCTGTTTACCTGCACGTTCTGCTTACATTCGAGAAGAGTTATTTGCATCCAAGATTTATGAACAAGCATTCCGGCCACCTCAAAGAAACCCAGACTCTGTTTATACTTAAACAAGTGCCTTTGACAACGAACTCAGTCTTGTTGTTGAATATGCACATCACAAAGGAGAAACTCTGATGCCACAGTGAAGTTTGATTCCGCTGGACATTTCACATGAACTGTCTCGTATGAACACTGCCTGCAGTGAATGCTGCAGGACCTGCCAGAAATGAATTATAAAGCGTACTTAAAGGAAACCATTATTCACGAGCAGATGCCCGTACAGAACGCACGTTTGTGCAGAAACTTCGTGAGCGTTGCGCTAGCTAGAGTTGGGGACAGAATACTTCATGATACAAATATTTGCGTTCGTGAAGCTGTGTTTGCTTATCCTGCGTGCAAGCATTCCTTTCAGGCGTAACGCACAAAGGCGCTTTGCCGTCTTGCGAAACTCGCTGTTTAACATTCATCGGAATATATCTCACAGAATTATGAGCTTCGAAAAAAAGAATATGTGAACAAAGAAGCACCAAACCACCGGGTTTTGGCTGTGTCCTATGGGTTTATTGTTTCGACGCGTTCGAGCATCGACTCTCCGTCAGTGCACTTTGGGTTCTGGTGGAAGACCACTCACTGTTGCTTCATTGTTTTGCGCCTAACTCGAGACCTTGGTTTTCAGATAGGTTACATTCCATTGTTCTTTAAATTTTTATCGTTAGTAGTCCTTCATCTGCTTGTAAGCGGAGAACACTTGATCGCTCTACAGGATTTTAGAACTGAAATAGGTGGGAATATCAGTATTATTATTGAAATGTGTTGATCAACAGCTGCCGAATAAACGAGGCCTCACTCTAGGGCGAATGTTTTGTTACGGTTGCCTCCTGTTGTTACGGCGATCGTGTTTCGGCGACCTTCAACAGCGTCTGCTTGGTGCTCGAACCGGGTTGACCATCAGAAAGCGTTCGGCAGGGAACACGAGATGATGCAAAAACAAATAACGGTAGTTTAATACATCGTTACGTGTGATCGGGGTGCTCTAAAGGGAAAATGTACAAAAACTATCGGTGTGCGTGTTCTTGGACTCTAGGGCACAGAAGATGAATCCTCACGTGGCGTCTCGCTGGTTTTCTTATACCCCCCACCGTCCGGGCAACCTCATTCTCTCTTGCTCCCTGGTAGCCGGCCCTGTCAGGACACGCCGACGAATTCAGAGAGAAACCACTCCCTGGCGCAGAGGTAGTCAACATATGCACACACGCCGGACGGATAAGCCTTTTCATGTCGACGAGCGTGATGATTTCTCACACGTTTGGCCATTCATGGCCGTACAAAGTGAACCAGAACAGTTTCGGTTTCGGCTCAGTGACTGTGCATCTGCAAACATCGCTAAACCTTTCGCTCTAGCATTGCAAGTTAGTCAACTATAAGCTCTCTTCGCTAAAAAAAAAGCAAGCAATTATTTCCTGGTGCTGTTGCCGAGCCCACACTGCTCTGTTTCCGTTGCTGTCGAATGTGCTCGTGTAATGCACGCCTCGCAGATTTTGGCCGCTGATGTGAAAACGAACCCGGGTCCTGACATTCATGAAAGCCTACTAACCGAATTGCGAAAACTAACCGCCGGCCAGACCCAGGCAATCACTGAAATTGAGGGTCTTCATCCTCAACCCACTTCTACGGACAAAGCTATCACTGACCTAAGTAAACGATGAACGCACGACCTTGAAGGTCAGACGCTTTCGTCCATTCGAAACGCAGTGGGTGCAATTCTCACCATTTATCGTATTTCCGAGCTCGAAGCGCGTATTGACGATGCCGAAAATCGTTCAAGGCGGGATAACTTAATTTTTTACGGCATTCCTGATCCTTCCAGCTCGGAAATCACTGCCGACTCAGAAAGATTGATGGTGGATCTTTGCCGCGATAGGTTGCAACTGATCATTGACCAAAAAGAAATAGAATGTACACATCGCATCGGTCGTCCCTCCCACAGCCGCCCTCGCCCCCTCATAGCAAAATTTACATTCTATAAAACTAAACATCGTTTCTAATGGTTGAAAGGTTAAGGGCACTAATCATCGCATTAGCGAAGGCTTCTTGCGGGCAGTTTGAAATTCTCGAAGACATATCGTTGCGTTCCCAAAAGGTAAAGGCGTTCCGTTTTCTCTCCGCTTCAAGACGCTGTTCTTTGGTTGAAAGAAGTACATTGTTGATGCTCCCTGGAATTGTGTCAGAAAGGCAACATAGCGGTTACGTCACTGTTACGTTTTGCGCCAGGCGTGTCGAAAAGGATCAGACAAGTTCCGGGTGAACGACGTTTATTAACCCATGCTTGTGGGTTGAGGCTCGGCAAGAAAGAGAAGGCCGCTAGCAAGGGGCACTCTGCTTTTAACACTTAGTGGCGCATGCGCACTTCGCAGAGTGCTCTTATCAAGACGAGCGCCAGCCGACACAACACCACCTCCCCTTTTAATGGAGCACACAGTCACTCAGAGTCCAGCTTGGAATCTATCCGGTGGGCGACGATCTCGCATGGGGTAGCGTCTTGCCTCGGCGGGTGCTGGTGTTGCCTGTTGCGCAACCGGAGTTACCATGGGCGGTTGAGGACTGGAAGGAACTGGTGCGCCTGCAGTCTCAGGATAAAACAGGAACTCGCTGGTCGTAACTTCGCCAGCTGTTCCATGCCTTTCTTTTCTTTCTTTCTTTATTCATTTATTCAAGACATTCCTTACAGAAATGCCTTGGGGGACGCGACAAAAGGCACTGAACGTGCCTGACTGGGCCTCGCCACCCTTGGCAGCAGCAGTCACACAAGAACAATAATAACGAAAGTATCGACCACAATAGGCTCAATTTGGAACACGGTAGAACTTAAACATCAATAAGTGTTCCTTATCAATAACATAAATCAATAACATAATAACATAAATACACATAGACATCAATAACATAAATACACATATAATTAGATACATTGTACAGGTATGTCGCAACTATCGTCCTAGTACAGAAAATATATCGGAATTTAACAATGAAAAGCCAAGACACAATAAGAGGAAACCAAACTGGGATCAGTCCAGCACGATTTTTAGTCTGTGTTAAGGAAAAAATTTTTGAGCATTTTTCTGAAAATGTGTACTGAGGTAGCTGTAACGAGCGCTTCAGCAATTTCCGGATATTCGTTGAGAAGGTCTGGTATCATAAAGCTTAGTTTTTGATCGCCATATTTTGTACGAGAACGTGGCCTGGGTATTAAATTCTTTCGTAGGCAGTACGGACCGGGTTTCACTTGATATTTGGTTTGAATAGGTGTTGTTTGGTGCTGACGCAATATTTCCAGGGCCAAGTTGTATTTATACAATTTATGAATAGGCAGTATTTTATTAGATTTAAAAAAGGGTGTAGTGTCTTCAGAAAGTTCTAAATTTTCGATTGCACGCACCGCTCGCTTTTGCAAACAAAAAAGACTGTCTAGGTTGGTCTTAGTCGTTGTTGACCATACTAAGAAACAGTAACATAACCGGGAATGACGGGGTAACGTCCTCTGCAGGCCTCTGTAACAGCTGATCCTGGTGCCGACGCCAGGTGAATGTGCCCCTCGGGGTGGTTGCACGTACTTGGAAAGAGACAGGTCCTGTTTGAGCAACAATCACAGCGGGAGTCCACTTTGGTTTTCCAGAATAATTACGTGCTAACACGCTGTCGCCTACCAAGAAGTGACGTTCGCGACACGGACGACTTAATGCCTGAGTGCACTGTCTGTGTGCTACTCTTTCCCCCACGGAAGGCTTTACGGCATCTAGCCGACTGCGTAAGCGTCGTCCTAGGAGCAATGCCGCCGGTGATTCACGAGTCGTCGCATGTGGCGTGTTGCGATACGACAGCAAAAATTTATGCAGCTTTACCTGCAATGTTCCTCCTGTGCCGTCTTTGCGCAGCGCATTCTTTAAGGTCTGGATGAAACGCTCTGCCAACCCATTGGAGCTGGGGTGGTAGGGAGCCGTGAGGACGTGGCGCGCTCCCATTGCCTGCACGAAGTGCTTGAACTCCTGCGAAGCAAAGTGAGGTCCATTATCGGAAACAATTGTTTCAGGGTAACCAAAACGTGCGAAGAGCTCAGTCAAACAACGAATCGTGCTTTCTGTAGTTGTCGATCTCATTTCGAAAACCTCTGGCCATTTAGAATGTGCGTCGACCACCACTAAAAGCATGGTATTCTGAAAAGGTCCCGCAAAGTCTACGTGAACACGCTGCCAGGGTGAAGTCGGCCATGACCACGGGTGAAGAGGTGCGTTGATTGGAGCGTTACGTTGCTCTTGACAACTAGCGCAGCTTCTGATGCGAAGTTCCAGGTCCGCCTCAAGAGTTGGCCACCACACGTAGCTGCGTGCTAGTTCTTTGCTGCCTACGATGCCGGGATGGCCGTCATGGAGTTCGTCCAGAACGAACCCTTGTAGCTTTGCAGGCACGACTACTCTTGCGCCCAGCATGACGCATCCCTGATGCACCGTCAGTTCGTTGCATCTGCGAAAAAAAGGCTTCAACTGTTCATCCTTGATCGACGCGGGCCATCCTATATTTGTGAATTCCTTCACTTGACAAAGAATTCGGTCTTTACATGTGGCAGCCGCGATATCTCGACTAGAAACAGGCAACGAGTCCAAGCGCAACGAATAAAATGTTTCCTCTGTTTCTGTGGTTTCCGCTTCAAGAACTGGCAGCGGCAGACGCGAGCAGAAATCGGCTTCAGCGTTCTCGCTCGATTTTTTTGAAGATAAGATTGTAGGAATAGGCTGCCAACGTAACGGCCCAGCGTTGCAAACGAGCAGCCGCGATGGTGGGAATACCGGTTGTCGGGCCCAATACTGTTTGAAGCGGCTTATGGTCTGTGACCAATGTGAATGAGCGCCCATAAAGATAGAAGTGGAACTTCTTTACACCGAAAATGATGGCTAACGCTTCTTTCTCCAGTTGACTGTATTTCTTTTCCGCTTCAGATAGCGTGCGTGAAGCGTAAGCAATGGGCCGCGCCCTTCCGTCATCGTAGACATGAAATAGGACCGCTCCTACACCATACTGAGAAGCGTCGCATGACAGCCTAAGTTGTCTTTCAGGGTCATAGTGTGCGAGCGTAGGTGGTTGTGCCAATAGCGCTTTCACTTGGTTGAACGCTTTTCTAGCATGCTCGTCCCAGTGCCACGCTACCTTTTTTTGCAGAAGTCTGAAAAATGGTTGAGCTATCGTTGCTAACTGGGGCACGAACTTACTGTAATAGTTCACAACGCCCAACAAAGACTGAAGCTGCTTCTTTGATTTTGGTTCTGGAGCCTGGAGAAGTGCGTCAACTTTATCTGACAATGGGGCAATGCCTTCAGCGCTGATTTTGTGCCCAAGGTAGTGAAGTTCGCTTTGAAAAAACGAGCACTTCTCTTTCTTTACCCTGACACCTCGGCTTTGAAGACGCCCCAGCAGCGCTTCGAGATTAGCTAAGTGGTCTTCTAGGGTTTTCCCAGTTACCAAAATATCATCTAGGTAGCAGCAAACACCCTTGAGGTCCTTCAACATCGTGTCCATTATCTTTTGGAAAATCCCCGGCGCGGAAGCGATTCCAAAAGGTAATCGGTTGACGACAAACAATCCTTTGTGCGTGTTCAAGGTTAGGTATTGCTTTGAGGCATCAGACATGACCACTTGCTGATAAGCGCGGTTTAGGTCGATCTTTGAAAAATGAGTGCCACCAGACAGAGCCGCGAATAAGTCATCGACCTTCGGCAACGGGTAACGTGTGACGTCAAGGCACGGATTCACTGTCACCTTATAATCGCCACAGAGACGTATGCCACCGTCTTTCTTGATAACGGGTACCACTGGCGTTGCGTAATCTGACGTGGCAACGGCCGTTATGATGCCCATTTTTTCCATCTTCGAAAGTTCAAGCTCAACCGCCTTTTGCAGTGCGAACGGCACGTTTCTTGCTTTGAGAAACTTCGGTGCCTGATTAGGCTTGAAATACAGCTCGGCCCTTTCTTCTGTAATCATGCCTAACTCATCTTTAAATAGAGAGTCGTACTTTGCCATCAAGGCGTGTAGCCTTTCCTCTAAACGACAAGAAAAAGGCAGCTCTGACCTTGGCAGCTGGTGGACGTTCCAGATTTTGCTCCACTCCAGCCTAATTGCCTGAAGCCATTCCCGACCCAGCAACGGCGGCCCCTCCTGGTCGACGACGTATAAAGGAAGGCTCGCCGTGTTGCCACCGTGCTGCACCTTGACTTGCAGGACGCCTTTTGGGATCACCAGGGCTCCTGTATAGGTGCGGAGCTTCACTTCTGTCGGGTTGAGCCTGGCTGATGAAAGAAATTGGCGGTATTGTTTGAAAGGCATGACTGTGACGGCGGCACCTGTATCTAGCTCCATATGGACTGTCACATCATTTACTTTCATCGGTACCATGATGGGCTCAATACTGGGAGCAGATACGCCCTTTACGGATACCACTTCCGAGCGGGATACTACCGATAACGTAGTTACAGTGTCTTTGAGGGGGCGTTTCCCTCGCGACGTGCTGGAGGTGCTACGGCAAACTCGTTGTAGGTGTCCCCTTTTGTTGCACTTATAGCATTTGTCATTTACGTGGGGACACGCTTTGCCGGAATGTTTCGGCGACCCGCAGCGAAAACATGCCTGCGACTGGACACTCGAAGTCGCCTGTACCTTATGCATGAGGTTGGCTGTAGACACCCCTGCAAGGGCTTCCGCAGTGCTTTTCGATGCCGCCTCCATAGCCACAGCGCGCTCTACCGCTCTCTGAAACGTAAGCTTGCTATCCTCCGTGAACAGCACTCGCTGTATATCCTCTCTTAACAAGCCGCAGACGAAGCGATCCCGGAGGGATTCATCTAACGCGCTTCCAAAATCACAGGTGCGTGCTAGCTTCCGTAGCTCGGCAATGTAATCAGAAATGGACTCGCCTTCGACTTGCTGCCTCCTGTGGAACTTTGCTCGCTCGCCCATGACCGACGGTTTCGGCGACAGATGGTCCCCCAGCGTCTTCTTTAGTACCTCGAAGCTCTTGGCTGAAGGCAGCTCCGGGGCAACCAGCGATTTCAGAAGACTGTAGGTACTGGGGCCTATGATGCTCAGGAATGCATGTACTCTGTCACCTTCGGGAATGCGGTTGACGATAAGAAACGACGTCAGCCGTTCTTCGTACGACGCCCAGTCATTCGAGGAAACGTCGAATGGTTCCATGTGGCCCAGTTGAGCAGCAAACTGCGTCGAACCTGCACTGGCTTCTTCGTTCATGGTATCAGTCAGCGAAGAAAAGAAAAAGCAGTACTCTTCAATCGTCGATACTGAACAGAGGCTGAATGCCGAGAACACTTGCCTTCCTTGACGCTGCGCAGCTCTTCAAAATCCCATCCTCGTCGCCACGTGTTACATTTTGCGCCAGGCGTGTCGAAAAGGATCAGACAAGTTCCGGGTGAACGACGTTTATTAACCCATGCTTGTGGGTTGAGGCTCGGCAAGAAAGAGAAGGCCGCTAGCAAGGGGCACTCTGCTTTTAACACTTAGTGGCGCATGCGCACTTCGCAGAGTGCTCTTATCAAGACGAGCGCCAGCCGACACAACAGTCACCACAAACAGGAAAAGAACAAAACACCGAGTTGCTCCAGAAATAGCGCTTCGCTTTCTACGATATACACAAACGTAGGCATTTTGCTCCCAAAGCGTGAATTGATGTCCAACGTAGTATTATCAACTGGTAGTGGCATAATATCACCAACTGAAACGTGCCTGAGCAGTGACGTTACTGATAGCCAAGTTTTAACAAACCTGCCCGGTGTCTGCTTATATCGGAAAGACCACGCAGGAGCCAGTGGAGGTGTTGTACTGGTCGCAGTTCGCGAGAAGTTGGCATGCTCGCTAATTGACGTTGCGTCCGATCTTGAGATGTTATGGTTGATAATCCATAGCTCTCCAAAAAACGTGCTACTTGGTGTTTGTTACGGACCCCCCAGTGTCACTACTGATTTCTATTCGACTTTCTCCCACCCTCAGTGTAGGGTAGCAAACCGGATGCTGTTCTGGTTGATCTCCCTGCCTTTCCTATCCTTGTTTTCTCTCTCTCTCTCTCTCTCTCTACTATAAACTTACTTACGTCATAAGCGAACTGGTAACAGCTCGCCCAAACGCACAAATCATCTTCTTCGGTGATGTTAACTTTGCGCAAATAGACTGGTGCAACATAGAAGTTTTATCGCTATCCAGACACGCAGACACCAAGAATTTTGTCGATTTGTGCCCTCACTTTAACCTATCCCAGCTAGTAACTGAATCAACCAGGATTTTGCAGCAAACGTCCTCGATATCGTACTAACCGATCAGCCTGACAGCCTTTCATCCATTTGCTTTTTACCCGAGATCAGTGATCATAAAGTCATCCATGCCACTTTTTCGCTCAATTGATTGGCACAGGATACCTTTAAGAAAACAGTATGTCTACACGACAAAGGAAATTACGAAGCAATAACTGAAGCTATGAATACATTCTTTCCTGTATTTCAGTCACCTTTCCAAGACCATTCCGTTAACAGCAACTGGACGCGCTTTGAAAGTAAACTAAGTGACCTCACAAACAAATTTATTCCTAAAGTCACCTTTCATTGCTCTCTGCAGAAACCATGGTTCACAAAAGCCCTAATATGCATAGAAAATAAAAAAGTGCCTTTATCGCACTTCCAAGCAACGAGGACGCCGATGCGCCTGGGATAAATATTACGACGCTGAACAAAGCAACGTTAACGCACTGCGTCAGGCTAAAGAGTCCTTTTACCACAATAATCTACCAAGCCTATTAATTATTAATCCGAGGAAACTTTGGTAAGTCATAACCAATAACGAAACGCGCACTTTTAAGATGACTAACGAATCGAACGATATTATTAGATTCTGATTGCCCTGACGTCATTAATTTTGCCTTTGCTTCTGTGTTCACTAACAAATCTGATGCACCTTCTATTTCGTCATCGCTCAGTATGAACTCTTCAATGCCAGCCATCGTTTTCAATGCAGATAGTATTTGTGCGGTCATCTACAAAATCAAGTGTTCATCATCTTCCTGCATGGACGAGATTAATTCGACCCGCCGTGGTTGCTCAGTGGCTATGGTGTTAGGCTGCTGAGCACGAGGTCGCGGGATCGAATCCCGGCCACGGCGGCCGCATTTCGATGGGGGCGAAATGCGAAAACACCCGTGTACTTAGATTTAGGTGCACGTTAAAGAACCCCAGGTGGTCGAAATTTCCGGAGTCCTCCACTACGGCGTACCTCATAATCAGAAAGTGGTTTTGGCACGTAAAACCCCATATTTAGAAGAATAAGAAAGAGATTAATTCAAAATTTTTAAGACACAAAGCATATTGCCGCAGCCTATTTGTATTTGCTTTTTGGCCCAGTCTCTTTCTCCAGATTTCATTCCAGATGACTGGAAAATTGGCAAGGTCATTTCAGTCCAAAAAATCAGGCAGCAGAAACTCACCGCTAAATTAGCGCTTCATCTCCCTAACAAGCGTCCCTTGCAGAATCATGGAACATGTCATCTACTCTCTTATCATGGCTTTTCTGGACTCGAGTCACTTTTTCATCCCGCTGAGCACCGATTCCGCAAAAGCTTATCGTGTGAGACACAGCTGGCCATCTTCCTGCACAATGTTCACACTAACCTTGATACTAACATGCAAACTGACATAATTTTTCTGGACATCTCTAAGGCCTTTGATAAAGTCCTTCATCAGCATCTAATACCGAAACTTACAAGACTTAATTTACATCCTGATATTTTGAACTGAATTATAGAAATTCTTAGTAACCACTCCCAATCTGTCATCATAAATAGCCCTGTGCAAGTAACATCAGGCGCCCCTCGAGGATCAGTTCTTGGCCCCCTATTACATTAACATATATTAATGACTTACCTTCACATGTGTCCTCTGAAATCCTAATGTTCGCCGATGATTGTGTCATTTATCGCACTATACGTAGCAACTCCAAGCAAAGAGCACTGCAGAAAGACCTCGCCAACATACTAACATTGTGTGACGATTGGTTAATGACACTTAATGCTAAAGAATGTTGAAGTTACGTCAGTCACTCGTAGCAGTAATTGACTGGTATTTCTTCACCAAATCAGAAGCATGCCTCTCGAACTAGTCTAGTCGAATAACTACCCAGGTGTCACTATGGTCAATGATATGTCCCGCCATAAACATATTTCTGCCATCATATCATCTGCTAATAAGACACTAGGCTTTTTTAAAGCGCAATATCCGTCGGGCTCCACAAAACGTAAAACTGCTTGCATACAAATCCCTTGTTCCAGCAAAACTGGAATATGCATCTGCCATCTGGAGGCCACATCGAGCATGTCATATCATCTCACTTGAATCTGTTCAGAAACGCGCAACTAGGTTCGTTCACTCACAGTATTCACAGGATGCAAGTATTTCCGCTCTTAAAGCAGAATCCGGATTAGCACTACTATATAATTACTTACGCATTGCTAGTCTTGAGCTCTATCACAAGTTCTTTTTCAGCCCCCTTCATCCTGCGCCATACATCGTTCCCCCAGCGCGTGTCTCTCACCGCACCAGTCATCTGCAGCACGTCGCAACCCCGCGTGTCCGAACCGCTTATTTTTCCACATCGTTCATTGCTCGAACAGCTGAAAAGTGGAACGGCCTTCGAGCTGACATTGTTGACACTGCTTGCCCATCCTTGTGCCAACAGCGTGGGTTCGATCACTTTGCATATAGATAATGATGCATACATAACGTGCAACTTATGTAACACTCACCCCTTATGCTATACCCCATCCGGGGGTCTTTAAGGACAATAAACTGATCTGAACTGAGCTGTACGAGTGGATTTGTGCAAGAATATTATATTCTTCAGTGAAATACAGTAATAAAATGAGTTGAAGCATGCAAAATGTATTGCGGTGATGGGAAGTGACAGTTTGAGCAAATACCAAGTGTAAGCGCACGTGTCACTATTTAGCATGCCTTTGAGGGCCCTTCTGGGCCCGAAAGGGCTGACGGGGACACCAAAGCTGGAATCCGGACCGGTCTTTGAGTTGGCGGCTCCCCTAGGCAGGGTCGTGCTGGAGGGCCCCGTAGCGGGTTCGCATGCAAGATCGGCTATCCGCGATAGGCCCGGACATATGAAAAATTATCTATAATGAATAATCAACCCAATTTGAAAGGAAATAACTTCCTCCAGTCAAGTTTCTATGTGCAGAACGTGTTCTTGAGAGTACGCACTCCGCGAACAAATCACACGGAGCTGGTTGCTAGAGAGACTAAAGATTTGCTTAATAAAGAATGATGCATTTTGCCTCGTCCCAGTGTTGACGTGCTGTTGTCTCAACACTATTCGAAATATTCCCCATTTTGCAGGTTCTCGGCAGCTGCAGCACTGCCAGATCTTCTCCTAAGTGGTAAGCTTCGTGGTCACCTCTTGTATTTTGGGTTTTCGTGTCTAACAACGTGATACTATTGTGAGCTTGATTTAACGGTGCTTCACTGACAGCTTCTCATGCTTGTTATCTCTTTGTGACAACGTCCGCACGCATAGTGATAAATTGTTACGTCCTACCTTTTCTTTCTTTTCTTCTTTCTTCTCTCTCTGCTTTTGCACCCCTTCGCCCTTCCTCCTCTGGTTAACCCTACCTGTCTCATTTCTATCTTCGTTTCCGCGTAGCGGCCTGCGATTTCCTCTTCTTTGGGGATTCTTGTGGCTTAACTTTCGGTACGACATCGTTCGGCTCATGCCCCTCCTTTAGACGTGTTCTCCATTGTCGTACGGTAAGGAGGCCGCTCGTAACCTAACCGACGTAACCCAACTTTCAAACTTGGCGCCGTCCTATACGCGCACCCACCGCACTCGAGACGGTCGCCAACCGTGGCATGCGTGCCATCCTGCTACATTTATACGAAGTTGCGTGCATGGAACGTCTCGCGTTTTGTGTTCCCTCCTCTCGATGCCTCCGCGAGAGCGCAGGATAGTGAGAGCACTCGTTCAACGGAAAGCGAGCGTGAAAGCGCCATCGTGTGCGCGGCCGAGACGCTCTTATAGAGGCAGGAGGAGAGGGGTGTGGCTGGGGGAGGGCGGGTGTCGTGCATTTTCTCTCGGCGCAGTGACGACGCCAACGACGACGCCGCAACGAAGCGCGTTACAAAGTCTCTCGCCTGGTTTGCTCGCTTGGCCGTGGTACAGAGGAGCGCGTCCCTTTAAATCACGACGACTCCAAAGAACGCTCTCCGCCCGAAGGAGTTTCGAGGGGAAAGCGCAGCTAAAAGAAGGGGCCTAAAGTGGGCCTTCTCGGTGGCGAAGAGAGGGGGATATCGGCCCGTCGCGTCGGAGGATGTGAGCGCGCACGCGGAGTGGCAGTCCGCGGTATACTCTCGAAATACCGTAAAATCTCGCGTACAATACCAGCTGTAATACAATACCCTGAAAAATTCATAGGGCTCTTAAACTTCTTTTTTAAATGTCCTTTCATAGTGTCACCAAGATATTTTGTAGGCGGCTATAAAAATACAATAAAAAACAGCATAGATCCGCATTAACGTCGCCGCAACAATTAACGTGGCAGAAGCTTACTTGACTTTGCGTAATTTGATGCAAATTCTCATCTTACATGCGGAACCTCGTGGTTCACTCGCACTGCCAGTGGGTCTAGGGAAAGCCAGAGAGAGAGAGAGAGCGGCCCCATCGAAAGGCGGTCGCCGTGGCCGGGATTCGATCCCGCGACCTCGTGCTTAGCAGCTCAACACGATATCCCCTAAGCAACCGCGGCGGGTAGACCAACTATCGAGATCTCCCTCCTAGAAATACTGTAGTCGTGTTTAAAAAGCTAACACTTTTTGTCACGATTCAGCGGTATAACCTAATCAGGCCGCGTATCAATTACACTATGTTGCAGTTATTCACGACGTCACTCGCGTTAACATACAGTCAGCCACAAAAGTTTACGGAAACACGGGATCTCAGAAAACGTTCAATTTCCAAGCAGCCTGTAACAGTAGTCAGTAAAACCGAACATCGCAATGTCGTTCGCGTGTACTGGTAGAGGCTGTAAATGCGAATGGTAGGCTGCGTTGTGAGGCTGCGCAGATATTCGTTTTCTTTTTTTTTTCGTGTTCCGTAAAATTTTGTGGTTGACTTCACATGCTCCATAATTTGAAGGCGTGTTCGTCCTCAGAGGCTAGATAACGCGCTTTGAAATACATGCGCTGCCGTCACTATTGCTTTAAGTTTCGGAATAGCATAGGCGGTGCATTGCTTCCGCGTTTTGAGTGTATTACTGAACCATTGCATATATACGTTCATTCACCTACAATATTCATATTATGTCAGTATTTCCGCACTTAAAACACAATCCGGACTAACATTACTATCTAATCGCCGACGCGTTGCTTGTCTTGAGCTCTATCACAAGTTATTTTTCAGTCCCCTTCATCATGCGCCATACATCATTCCCCCAGCACGCATCTCTCACCGCACCAGTCATTCGCAGCAAGTCGCACGCCAGCGTGCCCGAACTGCACCATAGCATATATACGTTCAATTACCCTGTCAGTATGTCTGACTAAAACTTTATATTCGTGTCACTGAATTTAGGCTTACCACGTCTAATATAGTGACCGGTTTCGAGGGCGCACGTGTGCTGGTTTCTCGTTTGCTTGCGTACATGATTACGCGTGCAAGCAGCGCAGTGACTTTCCGTGGGTTTGCATTTCGTGTTTCTAAACGTGTTAGCAATGCGTGAGAAAAAAAAAACAGAAATCTGAGGCCGAATTCATAAAGCTTTTTGCGTCTAAGTGCTCTTTGCCAATGACTGCAGTCACCTTCGCTAATGACATATGTCCATATATGTCTAAATTAGAACAATTTCGCTCGTATGAACGCTCGTATACCGTAAGGGCTTCTTGTCAAGACGGGCTGTGCTCCTTCGGGGATGTTACGTCACTTTGGAGTTTCTATAGTTTCTAAAAAAACGGGATTCAGGAACAGTGGCAAAGTTAGCGAAAACGTAGAAAAAAAATATACCACAAGTTTGTTTGTTACCAGTGCTGTTTTTATTTTGTTGTATTTTCTTTCCCTCTGCGTTTATTTGTGTTGTGATGGTAATATTAACGACTCCTCGTGTCCATGAATATGTTTGTTTACTACACGAGCCAACATACATTTCCACTCGGGAAAGAAATATTACGCAAGCCTCTGGAAAATATTTCTGAATATTGTTTACGGCTGGTTTTGATTTCGCCTGAATTGTAAATGGTTGGTTAGAAAGTAACTTTGTGATAACGATATTGCGTAAACACATTATAGCGCGCTTTTATTTTTTCACTCAAGGATCCCTGGGAAGCCTCAGCCTGTAATAACAAAATTAGAAGTTATCATAAAAGCTTTCCCAAGGGCACCTAACAGCCAAACATAATGTTCGATGCGTCATCACGGAAGGCTAACGGGGAGCAGCTCCTAAGAACCAAAAGTTTTGTGAATTCGACCGCTCATTATTTGATGTCTTATAATATTTAACCAGCTCGCACTCATCAGCTCGGCCACTCAGAACGCGCAACATTTCGCTGAAGCAGACCCACGTCTTCCTCGTTTATTCTTATAGGGTTGACGAAGTGACAGTGCATGTTCTCGGCCACGCAATCGTTGTCGTGCGGACGTGCTAAGCCTGAGGTAGCCACCCCAGTGAAACACTATTTGTACCCCCTTCTTGTACTGCCTTCGCCGTGAAAGCGGCCGCTCGTAATATATGCCGCCCAAAGGTAGCCGTACTACGTCCTACCGCTCCCTTACCTCCTGCTCCTTCCCTCACATTCGCGACTTTAGGTTGTAGGCGACGCCTATGAGGTGGCAAGAGAAAAAAAAAGAAAGGAAGAACAGGAAAGGAGCACGTACGGCGAGCGGCGATTTATGTTCTTGCAAGTTTAATTAAGGACAAGTTCAGTTCTAGAGTGCCGCCGTGCCTGAGCAGAGGACAAGACCCTGGTACAAGGAGATTCTTTTTAACCTGTGACATCGCCTCGTGAAGTTCTTAGGAATTGCTTTCGCGGGTAATTCAGCCAAATTAACAGTAGCGGTTAAAAGAAAACAGTGCACGCATTTTTTTTTTCCTTCACTCGCAACCATCGCTCTTTCACAGAAGCTTTGTTAATGAGGTTCAACGAAAAGGTGCCTGCACCATTCCTCGAGAAAATGTCGAAATAAAACACGAAAAAAAAACAAATGGTGCCTCGGACTTCGTAACTATCCGTCCCCTCCAAAAACCCAAGGGCAAATCAGGTTCGGAATTGTTTTATAAATTGATTTGCCGCACAAACAGAGAACAATCAGTGACGTTACCACAGTATCTACTGGTGGTATACATCTGGTGTAGGTGCTTCTTTGCCCATTCCTCACCTCTACCAGATAGTAGATAGATAGTGAGGTAGTGAGATACCGTAGATAGTGACGTTTAAGAATTACAATGGCAAACGCGTGGGCTAACAATAGAGTGAACTTGTGCCCAGTGAAACAAGTGAAACACGAGGCATCGTTTGCAGTTCTTGAGTTGCCAGATGGACAAACGTCTTTGCGTAAAGCCAGCAATTTTGTGTGAGTGACGCAAACCTGTGCAGGAAGACAGAGAAACAGCGACTATGACGGTGATAGTTTGGCAGCGGCTGCTTTTCTTTCTTTTTTTTTTACTTCGGCGCGGAAGGCTACAGCTTATGTCATGACCTGGGCCGATCCCGAAGGCGAGACAATGCTTGAAAGTGTCTTCCTAGCGTCATCTGATACGAGGAAAGGACTGCGAAATGTGGGCCGATCCCGAAGGCTGTACGGTCTGACGAAGTGTCTCAAGGAACTACCTTCCACAAGGCCTGAATGGCCGAAACTGGTATGGTCCGACTTGTGCCGCGCGGGAAGGACAGTGGTAATTCTGTGGCCCAGTCGAAACTGATGCGCGCCCACGTGCTCTTGCTCGTGTCATGTGACATGCCGCACGCGCCATTCGTCTCGGAGAGCCAGTTGGCGTAGGCACGCGAGAAACATGCGCGCGATATTGTGGTCTCACTTTTATAGCATCGGGCTGCTGTGTTGAGGGTTGGTGGTTCGATGCCACCATCTGACGCTTTATATCTTTCTTTCTTTCGTTTATCGAAGGAGCGCGAAACGAGGCAATACCTATTTACTGCGAAGTGCCTGAGCTAGGTGATTAAGACCATTCTTCGCATTATTAATCGCTCGCTTACCTTCTAGAATGTGCTAATCTCACGGGTGTGTCAACCGGCACGTCGGTCAGCTAGCGCCGTATCACGGATGTGCACCCGTGAGAGTATAGGTGCATGCGCTCAAGCGGTCCTAGTGTCCCAGCATCGTCTGCTAGGCTGTTCGAATGAGCCCGGCACACCCCCCTGCTGTCTATCAGCTCATCTGCCATTTGCGACCGCTTAATGTAACCACTGAGAGCGCAGCAGCACGCGTGCGCATTTCTGTTCGAATTCAAAAGCTTAACGGGATGGCGTATACACAGAATTCCTTGTGCGCATGCGCCTGCCGTCGCAATTTTCATAGCTGCGCTTCGCAACACGGCACTGACCGTAGAATCGCTCGATGCTCTCGTGCGAGATTAATAGCTTTCGCGTCACACGTAATGTGATTAGATAAAAATATTTAAGCCGCGAAATCCGTGACAACATTAAAGAATTTTCGAATACAGTAGCCGCGCGTTGAGCCACGCGATAAATTATCTCAGTGTGACGATCCGGTGAAATATGGTCACCGTCTAAAAACAAAAACAACGTACTGCAATCACGCGGAAATACAGGGTGCGGCAAAAGTTCCCGCGCTCTCCGGAAATCAGCTGTAAAAAAGTCAAATGGCTAGATGATGAATAGGTTGATGATGAAAATGATGATAATAAGAGAAAGAAAAACCGCGGCGTGGGATAGAAGGCAATCCTCGAAATGGGGTGGCCAATATTTTACTTGGATTGGCGTTATTCTAGTTGGATTGGAGATTGAGCTGGCCTTAACGTTAGCAGCATCAGGCATCCTATATATATATATATATATATATATATATATATATATATATATATATATACTGCTTGGTACTTGCAGGTATGCTGTATCTTTATCCATATTTTATTCACTTGTCATCATCATCATCAGCCTGGTTACGCCCACTGCAGGGCAAAGGCCTCTCCCATATTTCTCCAACAACCCCGGTCATGTACTAATTGTGACCATGCCGTCAGTTAAGTTTTTTGCTGATTGTTCTTTTCTCCTTGAAGTCGACCAAAGCCTCTTCAAGGTGTTTATCGGCGTAGATGAAGCAGGAGGCAGGTTGGAGGTAACAAAACTTGAAGATATATTGTAACGGAAATATTTACACAGTCAAATACACAGTGAGCAAAAGAACACTGATACAAAACACACAAGTAAACAGCGCCTTACTCTTCTACTTTCTCTTAAGTTAGAGCCTAGGACAACTGTCACTACATACGACCAACCGAGTCTCACTGTTCTACCACTAAGTGGTTACGGCCCAGACTAGCGTTGCATCGTACGGAGTCTTACTGTTCTATCAGGTTTAGTGATTACAGCCTAGACTGAGGAACAAGCACCTCGTCTCGGTTGTTATAGGGGAAAGAGACAAAGAAAAAGGGCGGTAGGGTCGTTAGCCCCTCCCACGGAAGCAATTGCCAATGAGAGTTGACAGTTTCTTAAGCCACAACCCAAAGGGATGGGCTTACTCTCATAAGTGAATCTATTGCAAAACCACCCTGTTTTCCCTCTTCCCACATCTTCTTCTCCCCCTCCTATTTCCACGTGGTCAGTGACGGCGTCGGCAAACACGCCAGGCATGCATGATTTATTGAGGCCATCTCGCACCTCAGCGGCGTTTCTAGCCAGCAAGGGGGGGCTCGGGCGCTGGTGTCCCAACACCGCGTACCGTATTCCCCCTCAAGGTTTTTCCTGGTAGAAAACTAATTACCGCTGGCGGCATCCGGACTCGGGTGCTCTTCAAACGACGCCGCGCCCCTCTCTACGGCGCGCACTGCATGTTGCAACCGACACAAAGCGGGCTCTCCCCAGCGCTCAAAACAAGATGCACGTGGCTGCCGTCCGAATGCGAGGGGCGCGAACCCCCCGCTCCGTACGCGCCAGACGTGGTCAACATTGCTAGCAGCTGCGTCTCCAATTAGCAGGGGACTCAAGAGCCGGTGCCACAACGTCGCGTATACAACCGTCCCGCTCGAGCTTTGTCCGCGTGGCCCTATTATGACCATCGGCGGAATGTCAACAAAGCCCGCGCAAAAGCATTTGCTCCGAATCCGTTTTGCGCCTCTGCCCCGCGCCCCCCGCGGCAGCGCGCGCCTCGGCTCGTTACCGACACCACGCGGGCCGTCCGACCCCTCACAAACAGAATCGTTTGCCGCCCGAGGCGCTGGGGGGTGGACGCTTCTCCATTCACAAAACGCACGTGCAACTAGCGGCACTTCAAAAGTATATACAAAACAACCATGCAGCCCTACGCCGTCCATTCTTCCTGTTCGAGAGATGAGCGGCCTAACACGTCCCCCCTAAAGAGTATACTGGGCTGATTTTCGCTCAGTGATACGATAAATCACTGCCGCGATTACGTAATGAACATTCTAACCACACCCTAGCCTAATTACATCACAAGAACAAACACTTTCAAGTAACAAAGCAAGAAGAGAGTAAAAAGAAATACACAATACATGTCATCAAACTATTAAGCACACGATTGCAGTTCCAAACTGTAAGAGCACTCTAGTGTCTCTGGGTCTTGAATCGGCACTCACAAAGTCCGCAATATACAGCGCCAAGTGAGCAGGAACATTCACGCCCATCCAGTTGGCATGGCACTATAGTATTACGCTGGCTTCCATGAGCTGTTGTGAAGCCTGGACAAAGCATCCGCGTTACCATTACTGACACCCTTCCGATGTCGCACTGACACGTGATATCGCTGTAAAGCCAGCGCCCATCTTGTCAATTTTGCCCCGTGTGGAGTCGAAGTTGTAAGGTACGACAATGGATTGTGGTCGGAAACAACGTTTATCTCGGCACCAAAAAGCCAGTAGTCAAACTTCTTTAAGGCCCATATAATGGCAAACGCTTCCCTCTCAATTGTCGACCATCGCGTCTGAGTCGGCGTGAAGCGGTGGCTGGCAAAGGCAATAGGCCTCTCCTTTCCCTCGGCTGTCATTTGCGCCAAACAAGCGCCCGCCGCCGTAGCTGATGCGTCTGTGAAAAGCCAGTAGGGCTCAGATGGGTCCGGAGTGCTGAGCGCAACGGCCTCGCACAGGGACTGTTTCAGTGTCTGAAATGCCGTCTGAGCTTCCTCCGGCCAGGGTATGCTATTGGGTACCGCTTTCTTTGTTAACCGCGTGAGCGGGCTCGCCACCTCTGCATATTCTCTGACGTACTCGCGATAGTAGCCGCACAGTCCTAGCAGGCTGCGTAGCTCCTTTTTAGTGCGTGGTGGCACCAGATTCTTAATTGCAGCTATTTTCTCTGGATCTGGTGCGTGCGTCCCTGAACCGACAATATGCCCGAGGTAATGAATGTGGGATTGTGCAACCTGACACTTTTCCGGACTGGCTTTCAGCCCAGCCTTTTCTAGGACCTGAAGGATAATGTCGAGATGCTTTAAGTGCTCCTTCCACGTGTTAGAGAAAATGGCAATATCATCTAGGTATGCCGTGGCGTATGTCTGATGTTGCGATAAGAGCTTGTTCACCATTCTCTGAAAGGTCGCGGCTGAATTTTTTAGCCCGAACGGCATCACTTTCCAAGCATATTGACCTTCATGCGTTACAAACGCGGTGAAATTCTGACTCTTCTTTTCCATCGGTACCTGCCAGTACCCGCGCCTAAGGTCTATCACCGTAATGAACTGTGCTCTTCCCACTCTGAAAATCAATTCTCGAGGATTCATCATAGGGAACGCATCCACTTTGGTGACGGCATTTAGCGCGCGGTAATCTACACACATGCGGATTGTCCCATCTTTTTTCCCTACGCATACTACCGGATGCGCAAATTCGCTTTCAGTAGGATAGATCAGTTTCCAAGCCAAAAGTTCACCAACTTGCCGGCTGACTTCTTTCTTTAACAGCTCAGGTATCCGATAAGGGAACGTCTTCCTTGGCTGGTGCCCTGGTTCTAATTCTATCCTATGTTGACCCACATTTGCCATACCCGGAATGCCGTCAAAGAGTGCACGATGCCTTTGAAATACAGCCTGTATTTCCATCTGGGAATCAGCATCTAGATGAGCAACCTTTTCACTTGTCACCGCCAACTCTTCGCGCCTTATAGTTGTAGGTTGCGGAGCATATTCTACCTCCCCAAAGTCATGGTCCTGATCGAAAATGACCCCAATATGGCTGACTCTTGCATAGTATGGTCGAATGTAGTTGGCGTGAATACTTTTCACTTTACCCTCTACTGTTTCAACCCGATAAGAATGCCGTCGCTCACGTCCAACCACTGTGAACGGGCCCAGCCACTTAGGTGCCATCTTACCATTCCGATCGTTGTCGAATACCAGCACTTTGTCGCCAACCTTAAAAGCTTTGTCTCTGGTGCTGCGATTATACGCACCAACATAGCTGTCCTGACGTGTTGCACTAGTTAGCTCAGCGATATTAGCAGCGGTCTCGAGTTGCTCCCGAAGTTGCTGTAAATACTTAGCGGGGTTCTCTCTTAAAGTTGCAGGTACCGTCAGTTCTCCCGTCCACGTCCGCTGTAGTATTAGAAGCGGTCCCGTGGGGTTTCTTCCATACAACAGACGGAATGGAGCCACTCCGGTAACCTCATGGGGAACTTCCCGATAAGCCCATAAGACAAGCGGGATCAATTTGTCCCAATTTCTCGAGTCTCTTTGAATGACATGGAACAACATGTTTTTCAATACCCTGTTCCATCTTTCTACGACTCCATTACTCTCTGGGTGTTCTGGGGTTGAGAACCTTGGTGCGCAACCTAATTTCTCGAGCATCGACTGTGTGAGCTGTGATTTGAAATTAGTGCCCTGGTCGGAACAGATCATTTCCGGAACGCCAGTACGACTAAAAATTTCAATCAACGCGTCGCAAGTCGCCTTAGCTGTCAAAGAGCGCAGTGGGACAACCTCTGGCCACCTTGTGCAAATGTCCACCAAGCATAGCGCGTACCTATGGCCTCTCGCTGACGGTGTGTCTAAGGGTCCAATGATATCCACGTTGACAATTTGAAAAGGGTGCTCTGGCCTAGTGAGAGGAGTTATAGGCACTCGGTCCGTGCGACGCCTGTCAGAGCGAATTTGACAATCATGGCACGAGCGACAATGCTCTAATACCTCCTTCTCCATGCCAGGCCAAAAAAAATTATACCTAATGCGCGCTTTAGTTTTCTTCGGGCCTAGGTGCCCTCCGCATAGTGACTCGTGAGCCAAATGCATCACCTCACTGCGCTTGTCTTTCGGAACAACTAGTTGTCTCACTCGGGTGCCTACTATTGAGTCCCAGTGGTATAAGAGTCCGTCAGAGACGAACATGCCGGATTTCCCACTCCGAGCATCTTCCCACCCCTTCTTTAAGGTAGCGTCAGCTAGCTGCAATCTGCGGAACTCTTCTCTCTGGCTTATTGACGCATCCCTCTCTTCATCAATTAGCTCAACTTCCCCAGAAACACCTTCCTCCTCCAAAGTAAAGTTGCAGGCCACTACCTCGGCTTTCTCATTTGATCTCTCTATCCTCTGAGTAGGCTCGGCCGGTGCTACAGTGGATTCCAGAGAGCTGCTGGCCCTCAACAAATGTTCCCAATCTTCCTTGGTCAACAAACAATCTGTGCCCTCGACGAGCTCATTAGTCAACGCGCAGAGTAGGTCAACGTTCTGAGGTTCCGCTGCCATTTGCGGGCTATTTAACTTCACCGGCAACGTTGCTAGCTTTGCCTCAATAGTTTTACCAAATGCAGACACCAATCGTATCGTGCCTGAAGGCTCCACAATACATTGCGGAAGCAGACTCTCGCGTATGACAGTTATTTCACTCCCCGTATCTAGAATCGCATCTGTAGATACGGTTCCGCATGAGATCGGGATCAACTGTAGGTTAGTCATGCCTTCACCTTTGTGTTTCAAGGCCTCTACCTTTGCAGTAAGGACTCCATCAGGTGTCCCACTTCCCGTCTCGTCGACTATCACCACCCTTTGTGCCCTCGGCCTTGGCTCGGTAGCCTTCTTTCGCTGGTTTCCCTTGTCACTAGACTTCGGGCAATCCTTAGCGAAATGGCCTGAGCTGTGACATACGTGGCACTTTAGGGCGCTTTTCGCCACTCGCGTCGGCTTTTGCCCCATCTCTGCCGCTGATGGCTTTGAGGCATATCCTTTGCCTTTCGCTTGTTCCAAAGTTTGCAGTACTTTGGCAATCTCAGGCGGCTTAAGCCATTCCTCGCCTTCTCGTAGCCTCACGTACTCAAGACCCTCTATACTAAGGCCCGCTTTTATACGATCCGCGACCATGAGTTCTGCCATCACTTCTACAGTGTCGGCTCCTCTTACTTGAAGGTAGTAGGAAAAATACGTTTTCACTCGCGACGCGAACTGTGACCACGTTTCCTCCTTCCGCTTCACTGCTCTCTCAAACCTTTGCAGATACTCTGCAGGAGAAAGCTTCAGTTCCATCAACACTGCCTGTTTAACTGACTCGTAATCTGTACTCTCTTCCTGGTTGAGGTTACGCAGTAGGTAGCGAACGCGCTCAGTTAGAGCTGGCATGACTAAATGCACACGACTCTCATACGGTACCCCGTAAGTAGCAAAAAGTCTTTCTACCTCCTCAAACCATAAGGGTACATCCGCGTCACACGGCAGGCGGAACCCTTTCAGCACTTTTGCGCATTGCGCGACGGAGTCGAAGCCCATTCGCCTCCGATCGCCCCGCTCCGACTCAGCGCTGGACGACGTCCCATTGAGACGTTCAGCATTCGTCCTTGCCTGCAACAGCCTTTCGTACTCAATCTGAAGTTGTATACAGGTAGTCTGAGCATTGAGCCTTTGAATTTCAAGTTCAAGCGTTCTTGTATCATTCGGAATTTGCAAAGGCTGAGATGCCTGCTGCGAAAATTCCTGGCTCTGACTGGGTTCTCTCATTTCATTTGACTTATCGGAATTTAGCCTATCGTCATTTGATAACTCCCGATTCCGATCCATTTCCGCCACCGTCGCACCCTCAACTCCATTAGACTCCATTGTCTCTGCGCCCCTGCGTGTCCTCACCATTTTCTCTACACATCAACTGCCATGCCAACTTGAGAAAGACGCAAGAAATCCTGCTCACCCTTTGCTGAATGCACTGTCGTTTTCGGATCTCCTCCACGGTGCCGGGCTTGGCTGCTGTGGGATCTTCTCAAAGGTGCAGGAGGTGCTCGTTGGATGACTTGATCCCTTCACCACTGGTCCAGGATTCGATGTTGTAGAGTTCGCCGATCCTGTCGACTGCGCCAGTTAAGTTTCTGATGATGATTTGTTCTTTTCTCCTTGAAGTCGACCAAAGTCTCTTCAAGGTGTTTATCGGCGTTGATGAAGCAGGAGGCAGGTTGGAGGTAACAAAACTTGAAGATATATTGCAACGGAAATATTTACACAGTCAAATACAGAGTGAGCAAAAGAACACTGATACAAAACACACAAGTAAACAGCGCCTTACTCTTCTACTTTCTCTTAAGTTAGAGCCTAGGACAACTGTCATTACATACGACCAACCGAGTCTCACTGTTCTACCACTAAGTGGTTACGGCCCAGACTAGCGTTGCATCGTACGGAGTCTTACTGTTCTATCAGGTTTAGTGATTACAGCCTAGACTGAGGAACAAGCACCTCGTCTCGGTTGTTATAGGGGAAAGAGACAAAGAAAAAGGGCGGTAGGGTCGTTAGCCCCTCCCACGGAAGCAATTGCCAATGAGAGTTGACAGTTTCTTAAGCCACAACCCAAAGGGATGGGCTTACTCTCATAAGTGAATCTATTGCAAAACCACCCTGTTTTCCCTCTTCCCACATCTTCTTCTCCCCCTCCTATTTCCACGTGGTCAGTGACGGCGTCGGCAAACACGCCAGGCATGCATGATTTATTGAGGCCATCTCGCACCTCAGCGGCGTTTCTAGCCAGCAAGGGGGGGCTCGGGCGCTGGTGTCCCAACACCGCGTACCGTATTCCCCCTCAAGGTTTTTCCTGGTAGAAAACTAATTACCGCTGGCGGCATCCGGACTCGGGTGCTCTTCAAACGACGCCGCGCCCCTCTCTACGGCGCGCACTGCATGTTGCAACCGACACAAAGCGGGCTCTCCCCAGCGCTCAAAACAAGATGCACGTGGCTGCCGTCCGAATGCGAGGGGCGCGAACCCCCCGCTCCGTACGCGCCAGACGTGGTCAACATTGCTAGCAGCTGCGTCTCCAATTAGCAGGGGACTCAAGAGCCGGTGCCACAACGTCGCGTATACAACCGTCCCGCTCGAGCTTTGTCCGCGTGGCCCTATTATGACCATCGGCGGAATGTCAACAAAGCCCGCGCAAAAGCATTTGCTCCGAATCCGTTTTGCGCCTCTGCCCCGCGCCCCCCGCGGCGGCGCGCGCCTCGGCTCGTTACCGACACCACGCGGGCCGTCCGACCCCTCACAAACAGAATCGTTTGCCGCCCGAGGCGCTGGGGGGTGGACGCTTCTCCATTCACAAAACGCACGTGCAACTAGCGGCACTTCAAAAGTATATACAAAACAACCATGCAGCCCTACGCCGTCCATTCTTCCTGTTCGAGAGATGAGCGGCCTAACACCGTCCCTGCAAACTTCTTAATCTCATCCGCCCACCTAACTTTCTGCCGCCCCCTGCTACGCTTCCCTTCCCTTGGGATCCAGTCCGTAACCCTTAATGACTATCGGTTATCTTCCTTCCTCATTACATGTCCTGCCCATGCCCATTTCTTTTTCTTGATTTGAACTAAGATGTCATTAACTCGCTTCTGTTCCCTGACCCAATCTCCTCTTTTCTTATCCCTTAATGTTACACCTATCATTCTTCTTTCCATAGCTCGTTATTCACTTGTACGCAACTTTATTTCTTTTCTTGTTTGCTTTAAGAGTTTTCTTGGAGCAGCGGTACTTGCCTGCTCCTTCCGTTTATACTAGATTGTTTTCATGGCACACACCGTGTGGTGGTTTTTTCGCAATGGTCCTCGGCATATCCCGGATGTCAGAATACAATTTCACGGAAAACTTCAATCTGATACATTATAATAAGGAAATGTACTTGGTACAGATCACGTAATGCGTAAAACAGATAACCGGCGGCTTACTAGAGTTAGAGATAGGGTGCCAAGTAGGAAGTGAAACAAAGTTGAGCGCAGCAGACGTTTTAAGCGGTGTGATGAAATCAAGAAAGTTGCAGGCGTACCATGAAGTCATCTCGCGCAAGACGGGTAATTCGGAAAGGCTTTCCTCCTACAATGGACACAAATTATACTACGACGGCTGTGATGATTATGGTGATGATGATGATGGTGGTGGTGGTGGTCGTGGTGGTGGGATCGTAGGTGTAGGAAGAAATTGCGTCATGAATGGAAACGGCAGCAGTGCCTGGACCACACGGCGTCACGGGCAGAAAGCAATAAAGAAAGAGCGAAAAAAGTTGAAGAGCCAAACGAAGTTAGTTTTATAATCAGCCACAAGAAGGCGCTCGGTTGCAGTATTTACGGGGCAAGTTTTCATATCTATATTCACAAAAGTATCCACAAAAGCGCTTACAGAAGTAGAACCTGATCAGAAGGCATATTGTTCATGGTTTCTTTGGAACACCATGTGTCATTAGTCTTCAGCCGTGGACTCTTATTATGCAAACGCCTTATCGAAAAACTATAGCAGGACGGTCAGGAGCCCGAGGGTACGCGGACACCCAAAAAACAAGCTCTATTACGAAACATTGGCTCGTTCGCGTTTCAGTTTGTTCCGGTAGTGCCGCTGGGTTAGATATACTTACCAACCCTAAATGATCGTCACTGCGTTTTGGGAGCAGCGGGGGTCGCGAGTCGATAGCGTCCGCGACCGATCAGGCCAGACCGAACGATCACCTGAATGCAGACTAAACTCTAATCGCGCCCGGGCATTTCGTGTACAAAGGGTGCGCGCTGGTGCCGCCGATGCATCGACGTTAAAAAGAGAAAAGCGCTCGAGGGCGCTACGCGCACCCCCCCCCCTCCCCCACCCCCATTGCTGGCGGCCGGCCAGCGAGGCTGCGCAGACGCTTCCGGCCGAAAGTGGTGCGAGCGTGTCCCGAATCCGATCGCCGGTTCGGTCGAGCGCACACAGCCGACCTACATGCGCGGGTCATCAATTGCCACGTGACGCGGTCCGTCGCGGCGTACCGAAACTGCGGCCGCCACCGCCGCCGATGCGCACCGTGGTCCGGCAACCGTGTCCAACGTGAACTCGCTTCGCCAGACTGCCTGGACCTCGACGCTATAGTCCTCGCTGTAGCCGTGGGCTTCGCAGACTTTCGCGCACATTACGTTTATACATATTTGAGAGCTGCGCACCGGGTTCTTTGTCTTCTTTGCGTTTGTTTCTCTCGCGGTGGATGAGCCCCAGTATCTGCGCGCTCATTCCTTACTATAGTGTCATTACACTTTTTTTTTTGCCTTTGAATATCTCTGCCCTAGAAGTTTATTCTCTTCATGCCTCGGCGACTGCGCCTCGGAACAAGATATCTCGGTTTGATGCGCTTTCGTCTTCACTGGCAGATCATTATCGCTACGTTTTCTTGTTTTCTTCCCTTTACACACAGCAGTTTGCGTCGACACTTCCACAGCGGCTGTACTGCGAAGGTAACACGCCCGTAAAAGCATGCAAAAAGAGATAGCTATGTGCAGTGAGCAAAAGGTTAACCCTCGGTTGTGACGTTGTTAGGCGATTCTCGACTAGCGCGTCCTTTTTTTTTTTCTACGATCCTTTTTACGTTTGCTTTCATTTCAGCTTGTCCACTTTCTTTCACGTCCTCGTAAGTCGACCGGAAATACGTGACCGTACAGCGCGTCGCGAATAATCGGTGCCATGTTGACGCCGACTGCTCGCGCGCTCGACTGTGACTTGGTGGCGCACAACACCGCTAGTATATATAGTCGACAGTACATTCTCCACGCCCGAGAGCGCATGCCAGTGGAGGCCACATTGTACTATAGCCAATGGTGCAGCTGTGACCATGCGGCGTGCCCGCGCTTTGCGTTTTCGCGACCCGGTGGCACATTGTTCGTGCCATTCGTTAGCCCTCACGCGCACCGCTTCGTGACGAGCGTCTTGCCACCATTTAGAGTCAAACTGTGATCGTGCGCATGCGCCCGCACTTACTGCACGTATACTACACTCAAGCTGCGTATACGTGTGCACGCATGCCGGAAACGTCATGTGGCAGAAAAAAAAAAGGGGGGGGGGGGGGGGAGGTGCCGCGAGATGACGGCATATGTTACATGGGGGGTATGGTAGTGCGATTCAAAGACGGGACAAAAGAAGACACAAAGGTACACACACAGCGATGTCTGTCATGTCTGTCCTGTCTTTGAATCGCGCTACCATACCCCCCTTGAAGATGCATTACCAACAAGCCCACATTGCAACCCTCGTGAACGATATGTTACAAGTTGCGTATTCATGACCACGACAGACGAGAGCGGCTCGAGTCGTGCATGGACGGCACCGAAAAGCTGTCCTGACTCGCCCCCGCAACGCATTCGCATGAACTCTAGCTAGGTCGGCCGACAACGCTGCCTTGTGTCCGAGTGGGCGGCGTGCAAAGGAGGGAGTGGCTCATTTTGAGGATTCCATGAGGCAGCCGTAATACCAGGCCGTAGAAGAGAGAGAGAGAGACAGAGAAACTGGTTCGCGTATGTTCGCCGAGTGTCCCGTCTCACCGACGTATACGCGACAGCATCCCTAGCTTTGTTTACAAGAACTCAAACCCCACCGGATCGCATCTGCACTCGAGCTGGCTCAGACTGACCAGACCTCGTTTAAATATATGCACAAGCCAAATGGTTTAGGCGAGACACCACCATGCCCCCCCCCCCTCTCCCCCCGTCGCCCACCCCCCTACACCCTTGTAGGCGGGTTTACCAATTTCGCCTTGACGATTGCTTGGCCGAAAGCGCTAGCGTATACATGAACCGGCACACGTCGTCTCGACATGATTTTACCAGTTTCCTGTAAACTTAGTACTTATGTGTATAGGGTTCACTGCTAATTTGAAAGAGGGACGAAACAAAATTGACTCGCCGTCCCAGCCCTGCGAAAGTGAATGTCCAGCGGAGCTGTTGAAAACCACCACTACAACTACTGAGGAGGGCTATGCAATGCCTTGTTGCTTTAGAGCAATGATAGTAATGGTAATTCCGAGCAATGGTAGTAATGGTAATTTTGGCAGCACGCGGCCGCTGGTCGTATTGTCGTTTCCTTTTTGCCTTTGGCGCTGCTCGTATCGCGCTGCTCCTCGGGAGCTTTAACTAAGCGTTGCGTACCCACAGCGGTTCTATAACAAGGAAACCAGTAGCTAGACTGGTTCTTCTATGTATGAAGACCCCCCGTGGTTGCTCTGTGGCTATGGTGTTGGTCTCCTGAGCACGAGGTCGCGGGATCGAATCCCGGCCGCGGCGGCCGCATTTCGATGGGGGCGAAATGCGAAAACACCCGTGTACTTAGATTTAGGTGCACGTTAAAGAACCCCAGGTGGTCGAAATTTCCGGGGTCCCCTACTACGGCATGCCTCATAATCAGAAGGTAGTTTTGGCACGTTAAACCGTACAATTTAATTTTTAATATATGAATGGCTAGTGACGTCACTCACCGCGTCGCAAGTTGCCGTCGCCACGACAGCTTGCGCAACAGTAATATTTACCGGAAAACGTATGCTGGGAGCCCTACGTGCTTTTCAGTGTTATCAGGAGCACTTATCAAAATTTATCTGGTTCGCATGCTTGTTTTGTGCTTGCTCTTTATTGAAACGCATGCTGTTCTGTATGTTGTATGTGTGATTCCAAAGAATGTATGCAGTTTTGCTTCTCTACTCTGCTGAGTGCTTGAAGGCTCTGCCTTACGGGGGCACGAGCTACTGCTCCTGCCCGCATTTTTACAATTGCTAGTAGGTATACAGCGGGGCTTGGCGTTTCTTGCGGCGCTCGACATTTCTGCGCAGACGCGAGTAAGAGCGGGTGCACGAGAGAAAATCTGGGGGCATTTGCTTTTTGAATATGGCTCTGCCTAGACACTACGGAGGAGGTTTCTTAGCCCGTGTTTTATGCGTTTATCCCATAGACACGCCGGCATTGCGGAGTGCGGTCGAGTTGGTTTACGCTCCGTCGCTGGCTGCCCGCGCGGTGAGGCAGTGGGCACGGACGCCCTATTGAGTGATTACTGTGTCTTGAAGCGGTTCTGACTGGTGTTGTATAAGTCGTGGGTCGCTTTTTCTGTCGCGACGATAGATTGCATTTTTTTCAAGCACTGCTCCAGCACGGCACATGTAACTGGCAAACAGAGGCCTCAGGAGAGCATCTGAGTTTATAATAAAGCAGGCAGCGCAAGATCTCCGGAGCACCCAAGGGGTAGCGGGGGGATCAAAGCTGGAAACAGGGCGGACCGTGGGTTGGGGCCGCGCAGGCCTCGGCGAGCCCCAACCCACGGACTAGTCCGGCTTTTAGCTTTGGTGTGTCCCCATTGCCGCTTTGGTGTCCTGGAGGCACCGCCAATAATGCGATATAATGACACGTTGTTTCAATTAGTAAAAAACACGATTGAATAAATATAATCACGTCCAGCCGCCAACTTGCGACGCTAAGTTCAGCACTACCACGCCCTGCGACTTCTGCCGGCACGCCTAGAGACAAACGCATAAAACACGTGCTAAGAAACTCCTCCATAGTGCCTAGGCAGTGTCATATATTCAAGGAGCAAAAATTCCCCACATTTCCTCTCTTGCACACGCTCTTACTCGCGCATGCGCGCCCACGTCCGGCGTCACCGCAAATGCCACGCCCCGCTGTACCTACTAGGAAATGTAAGTACGCCTTCTGCCCTGCATTGATGCCGAGATCAGTACGCATCTTTGCAAACGGACGCGGACAGGAAAAATGCAGACCACCGAGAGACTAACACTTTCGCTGAAAAAAAAACGCAAATGTAGGGAGGTTCGCGACAATAAATAAATCCGATTTGCTACCTCACACTTGTGGACAGGGGTGGCGAGGTAGAAGGGTAAGAACGAAAGAGAGAGAGAGAGAGAGAGTCACAGAGCACATGCACACCACCTGAGCCGTTTACAGCACATCATTACAGTTAACAAGAATGAGTGCTAAAGTAACTTGTGCAGATGTCGCCATTAAAATGAGCACTTTGGTGTTGTATATATTCTGGTCAAGTAAAAACTACCATTACATTTCGCAGGAAAATGTTTGCATCGGTGGGGATTGCTGTGTACTATACTACTTCCCACCATGGAAGAATTGCGTCATACCACACGTGAAAGAACCCACGAATAAGCAACCCACGCTAAATTTCACGCCTTAAAAGAATATTAAAGTTTGAAGAGACCGCATTGACATATTCTTAACAAAGCTGTCTAAAATTGTGCAGGACAGAATGTCGCCTGCAGAAAATGGTCGACGCAAGCTTTCACACATAGTTCACACAGTTCTTCACATACTGGAATGTATGTGCTTTTGCCACATTTGAACGTGTGTAGTGCATTCTCATATTTTATTACCTGAGGATTGCCCTTTCTACCAAGAACACTCGCAAAACTAATGCTCAATATTCAAATGGATACGTTAGCTACAGATCTAAGAACGTTATTATACTGTGGGTAAACCTCGTCAGACTTGACACCTTTCGCAACTTTTGGACCTAAACTTAATAGAAGTTAGTGACAACATCTCAATGTGTTCATAATAGGGTGCAGCCGAAACCTTGAACACTCAGCTAATAAAAACACAAGTTATTCTTAAACTTACCTTGACTTCTTCTCAAAACTCTCCGCAAACCCTTAATGTTGACTCTTTCGTTGAGTTTACCGCCCCAAGCAACTCGGGGCTGTAACGGAAAGCTCCAGATTCAACCCCACCAATCCCTTGGCAACTATTACTAAATACTATGGCGCCGCCTCCAGACCCGCACCCTTCCCTCCCCCTATTTCCTATCCCGCATCCGCCCGGGAGCATACACCCCCTCGTGGGCTCAATGCACTCACCCCTATGCTACGCTTACCCACATTCACCTTGAATGCCCAGCGGACCCTCCCCCGCGGGGCCCGGAGCTCCTGACTACATGGGAGGAATGGGAGACCCTTCTGCGCTCGACGGACCCGGCCAGGCAGAAGATCGGCACTGACCGGGCCGCCCACGTCATGGAACTCCATGAACTCACAAACGTGTAGCGCAGGGGTCGTGCGGATACCCTGAGACCTACGTGCCCGAACCCCTTGGTCAATAAAGTTGTTTCTCTCTCTCTCCAGATTCAATGCGGCCACGCGGAGTTCGCTGACGTGCGCCAGGGTTCAAAACACGGGTGCTTTAACTTTTACTCTACGCCGCGGCTCCACCTCCACCACGATAGGGAGTCCAACCCGCAACCTTGGGCTCGGAAGCAGAACCCCATTGTCGCTAAGCACCCGAGGCAAGCGAACACTCACTCCAACCTAAAAAATCAAGTACACAAACACCATACTCAGAGAGTAAGTCAGGACTTCAAGAACTTCCGAATTGGCAAGCGACGTTAGCGGAGTGCTGTCCTCTTTTTTCTTTCTTTCTCTGTATTTTCGCCCGGGCCCCTCTACACAGAGGCGTTCGATCTCTGCGCACAACGTCACCGCGACTTCGTACACACCACTGCCAATAAAGCTCTTCGAAGTTCAGAATTCTTCGGCAACCGCAGCTCACGGTCCTGCATAAGTCATCGCAGCTGTCCGCCTACATTTATTTGTCACTCTCGGTGGTCTCCGCGCTCAGAAGACAGAAAGAAGAAGAAAAAACCGCGCAGTCGCACGCGCAAGCTATATACTTCCCGGCGCAGCGCGCACAATGAAGCAACCCCTAGTGTGGACCCGATGAAGTCATTGGCTCCCGGGGCTTATATGCAATTCAAATTGGCCTCTGCGCTCTGAGCTCCGGTAAGAATGTTACGCCCCAAAGGAACGGGTTCCGGGACGGTTTCGCAACGCCCCAAGAACAAGAGGCGCCGCGGCGCGCGACTCCCTTCCTCCTTTTTCTTATGTCGCGTGTTTCTGCGGGTCGGTCGGGACTAATGGAAGCGCTGTGGGAAGGCGCCGCTTCTTTCGGGGCAAACGACAAAGTACGATGCTGCGTCAACGAGCGACGAGTGCTTCCCCGCGACGACTGCAGGCTGAGCAGTCTTCGTGGGGGGAGAGGGGGGAGGGGAGGGGGGGAAGGCGAGACGCGCAGGGGCGCGCCCTTTGACTATATAGGCGCGGCGCGACCTGCGTTTCGGGAGGTCACCGACACTGAGCCCGTAGTAGCGAAGGCGTGTTTCTGTTTTATCGAGAATTAGCCAGCTCTATACATTAGAGTGTCGGTGACGCGCACAAGTTTCTTGTTTGTAGACCGGTGGGCTTCTGTTCTTTAATGCAGCTTCACCATTACAAGATGACGGCACCAACGTCTTCATTGTATTCACGTAATAAAAAAAGCACCTAATGATGTCTGGCTCGAACTCGGCGGGCATATAATGCCCCCATGCCCCCCAAAAAAAGACTAAGATGGAAATCGCTGAAGAACAAGCCTGACATACATACATACATACATACATACATACATACATACATACATACATACTGTCTGTCTGTCCGTCCGTCCGTCCGTCCGTCCGTCCGTCCGTCCGTCCGTCCGTCTGTCTGTCTGTCTGTCTGTCCGTCCGTCCGTCCGTCCGTCCGTCCGTCCGTCCGTCCGTCCGTCTGTCTGTCTGTCCGTCCGTCCGTCCGTCCGTCCGTCCGTCCGTCCGTCCGTCTGTCTGTCCGTCCGTCCGTCCGTCCGTCCGTCCGTCCGTCCGTCCGTCCGTCCGTCCGTCCGTCCGTCTGTCTGTCTGTCTGTCTGTCTGTCTGTCTGTCTGTCTGTCTGTCTGTCTGTCTGTCTGTGTCTGTCTGTCTGTCTGTCTGTCTGTCTGTCTGTCTGTCTGTCTGTCTGTCTGTCTGTCTGTCTGTCTGTCTGTCTGTCTGTCTGTCTGTCTGTCTGTCTGTCTGTCTGTTTACTGTCCATTACACATTCAGCAAACATTCCATGTGGCACTGAAGCTTTCCAGCTCTGCTGGATGGGGGATGTCTCAATATATTGATACGTGGACTGACACGTTCGGGTAAGCACTTTTCACCGTCCAACAAATGTTTTCGCTCAGCACGGGACGCGCCTGCAGGCGTCGGAAATTTCCGCAATGTCATCGATGGTGCCATCCCCTGCCTGTTATCAACGATCCTTCTGTGGTGTGATCGCATGTATGCGCGACGCGAATGGTGTAGAACTTTCTGGAAGGCACATGGGCACCAGCGATTACTCTGGACCGTTCGATGGCTCGTGTATAAAAGCCGACGCGTTTCACCGGCAGATCAGACTTCCTACGATCACCGACTGTGTTCGCCGCTGTCGCCGTTCTTTAAGTGTAGCCTGTTCTTAAAGGCACAAGCTCGCCCAATAAAGATTTATTTTCGCCATTTACAGTTTCGCTACTGTGTTCGCCACAATCACTATAACTTGACGATATCAAGTGAGAGTGTATTATAGAGAATGCGGGAGTTTATAGGACGCACATCGTATTTTTTGAGCTGAGGTGATGAAAGAGTCGCAGAAGTTGGAGTGTATCTTTATTTGTTCGAAATAATGTGTCGCATTCTTGAGGCTTTTTTCTTTTTTTCCTTTAGCGCTGAGCCGTCATGTAGGCGCCTCTCCTCAACTTCGGCCTTCGACTTTAAACAATGAACGCGGGTGCTTCCATGCGCCCGGAGGCAGCCGTCCTTATACAAACTCCAAGCGCAACTAGGCCTTTCTGCAGCTTCTACGTTTTCGAATTGCGCTGCAGCGTGCTAGTTTTGCTTTCTTCAAGTGTGTCTGCTGGTTTCCTTCGTAATCGACTGCGGTGCATATCGGGGCTGTCATCACTACGTAGGTTCTGGTTTCGTCTCGGTTTTTTAGGTACTGGTTACTCAGGCTGCGTGTTCGCCTAGGCAGTCAAATCGGTGGAGGCGTTGATAACGCAGCCCATTCAGCAATGAGAGCGCGCACATTGATACGTGCTACCAGTGCGAAGAGAAACATCGCCTGTACCTTTGCGGTTTGTTGCTACTAATCCCGATGGCGCTGTTTATGCACCTAAGAGTTTTTTTTTTTTTGGCCCTTCTCTGAATGAATTATTCCAAGCCTTGAGAAATTCATCGAAAGCACTTGTGGAACAGCGTTACTATCACTTGAAATATACAGAAAAAGAAACCGCGAGAATTATTGTTACTATCAAACGAAGGGCTGCGAAATATAGTCCATGAGTTAGTGCTGCGAAGCACCTATATTTACCTTTTAATGCTGATATTGTAACCATTTGTGTGTCTGTTTTAGCCTGCATATGTTTGCCTCCATCTTTTCTTTTTTTTAGCCTGCTGTTTTTTTTTTATAACTACTGCTTGCCTAAGAGAAAAAGAGCAGTGGGCACCACCCTTGATGCCGGCCTCTCTTGCACAACCGTTTAATAATAATAAAAAATAACGAAAAAGAGACCGAGTTTACTCAGTTCCCATTTTATTTCCGATATCTGCCAACTGTAGCGTGTCTGACACTCCACATCCTACAAAAAGAAAGAGTACAGTATTCCATCAATAGCGGCAGCGTTATGAGGCCTTTTCTTAACAGTGCCTCATAATACGTCAGAATTTCTCGAGTGCAAATTCTCATTCCCACGTACAGCCTCACTGAGGGCTGGAAGTACATTGAGCGGCAACTCTCGCTTCTGCTACGCTCTATAACCCCGTACGCAACTAAATTTGGCTCTTCGCGACGCCAATGAATACCCACAAATGCGAAAAATCTGCGAAGCTTAGCTCACGTTAAGACTCCCGCATAAGTACAGTGCAATCCTCTGCGTTTTAACTCTCGTTTAGCTCTCTGAAACAGTAAATTTAGTTAAGGAAATGCACTGTAATAAATTAGCTCGCTAGCTAGCTTCGCTGTCCATGCATTAGTTTGCCGTCCAGGGTCTCCATCGGTGACATATTGCGGCTTTAAGATTTCTCAAGTTTGCGTCATCTCGTTGTCCTTCTCCCCCCCCCCCCCGCCGAAAAGAAAATTTAAATGAAGGAATTTCATGACATGGCGCCTTCAAAACCTTTCGTGAATAGCGGCCTCGAAGTGGACGGCAACCAGCAGAATTACGCCCCCCCCAAAAAAAAAAAGATAGGAGACGACGTGCCCGAAGGGGAATAGCCAACGAATATAGACACCCCGCAGGGGCGTCTGCGTCAGCAGGCGTTTGGTGTGTTGCGACACCACGTACCCGAGCACACGAGGGTTGGACCCTCCCGCGTGTAGCCGTGCGCGGCTTAGCCGTGTCCGCGGAAAGGGGGATCCTGGAGGTTGAGCCGATGCTGGGTGTTCGGACCTTTAAGGCCCCCCGGCGGAGGCAACACACCTCTTTGGCCTCTGCTTCACGTAGACGGCACCCCCGGACTGACCCACCCGGGGGAAATCGGCAGTCGTCTCTTCCTGTCTCTTTCTCCCCAAATCTTAGTCTTTATCTCTCACTTTTTGATCTTTCCTGTCCTCTTCTCTCTTCCATTTACTTCCTTTCTCCACGGCGGCTAGGGTTAACCTTGTGTGGCTATCCTACCTTGGGTACACCATATTTGGTTATAGCGGCGGCGTACGACTGGCGTCGTGCAGACTTGTACACAAGCTCTGCCGCGTCCCCTCGTTGGGCTCCATGGTGGGCGGTCGGCGCTGTTGCCGAACATACACATTTTTCTCATGGCAGCGCAAGCCTCTATTCTCTATGATCGGCGTCTTAAAAGATGCCGCACCGAAGCAACGTTCCAGTTCTCTTTTCAGAGCAACGCTCCATCATTTCCTAAGTTCTGTGTACTGCACAGTGAAAACAACGTACCAGTGAGAAAGCTCTCTCCATTCCTAGTGGCCAAGTGTCTAAAAGAAAAAATCGGACCTACATACAAAGCCTCAAAAATGTCTAGCGGGGACCTCCTCCTAGAACTCAATGACAAAGACCAAGCGCAAAAGCTCACAGAACTTACCAGTATTGGTAACGCAACAGTGACAATTTCACCGCACAGAACATTAAATACAAGCAGGGGTGTAATATCAGAGGAAGATTTTATTGGCTTAAGCGACGAAGAACTGCTGGAAGGTTTCCAGGAACAAAATGTTACTAAAGTCCAAAGAATTGTCATCCGCAGAAATGACCAAGAAATCCCCACAAAACATGTAATACTTACCTTCGGCACGAGTGTAATGCCTACCTCGCTGGATGCAGGTTATGTAAAGGTAAATGTTAGACCATATATTCCGAACCCCAGACGGTGTTTCAAATGCCAAAGGTTTGGACATGCTTCACATGCATGTCGAGGACGAACGACTTGTGCTAAATGCAGTTCGAACGATCACCAAACTGACAATTGCACCTCTTCGCCACTTTGTGTCAACTGCAAGGGAGATCATCCCGCTTATTCGCGGTCCTGCCCTTGCTGGAAGAAAGAAAAAGAAGTAATTGCTCTAACATTCAAAGAAAAAATCTCGTTCTATGAAGCCAGAAAGCGGCTGTCGTTCCTTCCGCGAAGAAGTTACGCCGATGTGACGCAGATGGGGGCAGCGTCACAGAGGCTTCAGGAGTCCTCCGAGGCCACGCGCAGTGGTCCCGCAGTGACCCCTCCCGCCCCCGTGGTGGAAGCAGCCGACGCTGCTCCATCCTCTTCAAACGCCCTGCAGACACCAGTCCCGCAGGGCCCTAAGATCAAGCGAACCCCAAGGCCCGAGACACGTATCTCGGCGCCTAACTCTCGATCCTCCAGCGCCTCAGAGAGAGCGATGGAGGTCGACGCAAAAACCCCGGTGTCATTGACACCAAAAGACAAGCGCTCTCTTGAGCGCGGTAAGAGGGACAAGATCCCGATAACCACTCAGAATAAGAAAGCGATAACCTAAAGGTTATCGCTCATTTGTATAAGCCTTTTAAATTCCACGTCACCTAACATCTCACCTCTTATTCATTCCATAGTGCCAATTCTTACCTTTCAATTTTAAAATGGCTTTTATTATTCATTGGAATTGTAGAGGTCTCATGCACAACCTAGGTGACATTAAAGACATCATCAACATCTTTTCACCAGTTGCCGTATGTCTTCAGGAAACAAATCTCGGTCCAAAAAATAGTCAAATTCTCAAAGGTTTCACCGTTGTCCGAAAGGACCGCGATTGTTCGACCCGTTTGTCAGGCGGAGTCGCTATAGTCGTTCAGGGTGGCACTCCTACCCGAAACGTCCAATTGAATACATCTTTAGAAGCCGTAGCTGTCACCATTCTATCTTACAAAACCATCACCATTTGCTCACTGTATCTACCACCCCACACCCACTTCATTACTAAACAGTTAGAAAATTTAACAGAACAATTACCGGAACCATTTGTTTTAGTTGGGGATTTTAATGCTCATAGTACTCTTTGGGGCAGCGTCAAAACTGACCAAAGAGGACAGCTGGTTGAAGATTTTATCCTATCCAATGATATCTGCCTTTTAAATTCAGGTGCGCCAACCTACTTCTCACCGACTTCCCGAACATTTAGTTGTTTAGATTTAGCTTTTTGTTCGCCCTCTCTTTTTACTGATTTTAAATGGGAAGCCTTCGACACCTCATATGGTAGCGATCACTTACCCGCTCTCATCAAACTCCTACCATCACCACAAACATTAGTAACAAGACCACGCCGATGGAAAATACAGCTCGCTGACTGGCAGGTTTTTATGGAAAACGCGAAAGTGGAAACTGTCTTTTCGCCAGGGCTTAGTATTGACGAACTTAATCAAAAAATCACCGAGGTTATAATCTGTGCGGCAGAAAAGGCCATACCCCTGTCATCGGGCATAGTGCACAAAAAGCTAAACCCCTGGTGGACGAAGGAGTGCACCAACGCTAAAAAAGAGCAAAATAAGGCCTGGGGAATCCTACGGAGGTACCCCACCTATAGCAACCTGTTAAACTTCAAACGAGCCAAAGCCAAAGCACGATTCATTCGAAGACATGCTGAAAAATCATCATGGCAAAAATACATCTCTTCAATTAATAGTACAGTAACATCGAAACGAATGTGGGACCAGGTTAGGAAATTTAGAGGACAGTACTCATCTTACACAATACCGTTACTTACAAGCCCTGGCACACAAACAACAATACAAGAACAGGCAGATATACTTGGAGAACATTTTCGTGATGTATCCAGTTCAGGGAATTATACAAAGGAATTTTTACAATACAAACAGTCTGCTGAAAAACAGAAGCTGCCCACAACTGGTGCATCAAATGAACCATACAATTCCCCCCTCACACAACAAGAAATAAACAGAGTTCTTTCTGCAGGGAAAAACACAGCGCCAGGTCACGACCGCATTCACTACGCCATGCTGGCTCATCTGTCTCAGGCATCTCTAGAAGCTCTCCTTAAATTTTTTAACTTAATCTGGGAATCTGGCTTAACGCCCGAGGAGTGGAAAAAAGCAATAGTAGTTCCGTTTCTAAAAACCGGTAAATCTCCAACATCCGCAAGCAGCTACAGACCCATTGCCCTCACGAGCTGTTTGGCGAAATCATATGAAAGCATCATCAACATAAGACTTTCATTTATTTTAGAATCAAGAAACCTCATTGACCCCCATCAGTGTGGATATAAAAAGGGTTGTTCAACCACTGACCATCTTGTCCGTCTAGAAAATGAAATACGATATGCATTTTTACACAAACAACACTGTCTAACAGTTTTCTTCGATTTAGAAAAAGCCTACGATACCGCATGGAGATATGGAATTTTAAAAGACCTGGCTGACCTCGGCATCCGGGGTAAAATGCTGAACTGCCTAGCTGATTTTATGAGTAATAGAACATTTCAGGTACGTCTGGGCTCAGTACTGTCTCATACATTTAAACAGGAAAATGGTGTTCCACAAGGCTGTGTTCTCAGCACGACACTTTTTATAGTAAAAATAAATACAGTTAATAAGATCATACCGTCGTCTCTTATGCACTCCTTATACGTAGACGATCTCCCAGTGGCTTGCCGTGCCTCAAATGTGCTAACCTGTGAGAGGCAGCTCCAGATAACAATTAATAAACTTACACAATGGGCTAACAAAAATGGTTTCCGTTTCTCCACACAGAAAACAGTTACTGTTTTGTTTTCTCAGAAACGAGGGCTACACAGCGATCCAGTCCTAAAATTTAACGACACCATACTACCGGTGAAACAAGACCATAAGTTTTTAGGAGTAACCTTTGACACCAAACTTAACTTCCTAAGTCACATAAAAGCACTGAAGATTAAAGCAAATAAAGCTCTAAATATCCTTAAAATTCTGTCTCATAAGCACTGGGGTTCCGACCGAACGTGCCTTTTACGTGTCTACCGGTCTCTTGTGCGTAGCCTTTTAGACTACGGCTCCGTGGTTTACGGCTCAGCCAGACAGTCCTACATCCAACAACTTGACCCGGTACATAACCTTGGACTGCGACTGGCAAGTGGTGCCTACCGAACTTCACCTATTCCAAGTTTATACGTCGAGTGTAATGAACCCTCCTTACAGCAACGAAGAGCTTTCCTCACTTTTTCCTACGTACTAAGAATTCAGTCATCACCACAACACATATGCTACAACATCCTCACACAATGCAACTCACGCCTACACTATACAAATAAACCGAACATGATCAAACCGCTCGTCCTGCGATATGAGGAATATGTCCGGGATTATGACATTCCTTGCGAAGTCCTCGAGGTTGCCAGAAAGCCACAGCGTTTGCCCCCATGGTACGATTTTGAACCGTTATGTGACTGGACATTGACACATTTAAAGAAGAAAGACACCCCACGCGAACACATTACACAAGAATTCCGTGAACTTCAGGAGAAATATAAAGATAACGTGCAATATTACACTGATGGCTCCAAAACGAAAGAACACGTGGGTGTGGGAGTCATAACGGAAAATTGGGGAAAAAGTATTCGATTGCCACAACACGCCTCTGTTTTCACGGCCGAAGTTTTCGCCATATGGGTTGTAGTGAAAAACATTATCGCTGATAAACACACAAATGCAGTCATATACACAGATTCTTTAAGCACACTGAAGGCACTACATCTGAAATCTGAGTGTGAACCCCTGATTGGAGACATGTTAAACATGGTGGCTTTTAATGAATACGGGAGGTCAATTCGTTTCTGCTGGGTCCCAAGCCATGTTGGGATACCGGGTAACGAAGCCGCTGATACATATGCATTGATGGCAGCACACGAAGACATTACACACACAACACTCCCATACAAAGATAGCATCCGTGCAATTAGAAAAGCCTTAACGGTAAAATGGAAACGCGAATGGGACCGTTGCGCCGACAACAAGCTACATCTCACGAAACCCATAGTTGGGGAGTGGAAGTCATGCTATCATCAGGAGCGGTTCATCGAAGTAGTTTTGTGCCGACTACGTATCGGGCACACACACCTCACGCACAATTACCTACTAAGGAAAGAAGACACACCAACATGCGAGAAATGTCAACAGCCACTAACAGTTATGCACATATTACTCACATGTACGCAGATTGAAACACACAGACGAGCACTCTTGAAAAAATTATATGAACAACACATACCATTACACCCTGCTCTAATTTTAGGCGATGATCCACTGGTCCCATTTTGTAACGTCCGTAAATTTTTAGACGACACTGGATTTTTACATAAAATATAGATTATTAACAGAACCTTTTCCTTGATTCACTGGATTTTAAAACACCTCGTGTTTGGCGCAGCATAGCCTCAGTCGCTTTTGCGCCATTAAACCCCATTTAACTAACTAGAATATAGACAGTTGCCAAGGGAAAGGAGGACCGCGTACGAAGGAGGTGCGGGTCGGCCGTAGCCAATACGTAATACGCGCTCATTGGGCCATGGGCCCCTCTCTCTCGATATGCTCGGCCAGGCCCCGGGGTGAGACGACATCGGAGGCCCCTTTGTTTCGACCACGCGCGGCGCCACGGGCCTTACTCCTCCGCTCACGCCAGCCGTGGCCATGAATGCCAAGTGGCGTGCCCTTCGACGCGAATCAGCAATGAAGACGGCGGCAGCGGGCGTCGCGCCATTTTTTGGCGTATTATATAAGCGGCCGCCGGCCGGCTTCCTCCCTTTCCTTCGAACAACCCTGCTCGCTTGGCGGGCTCTCCCCGCGTAGATAGATAGATACGTATAACGCGGGTGTCGCGGGGGGGGGGGGGGGGGGGGAGGGGCCTTGGTCAGCCAGCAGTGGCTGAACAGACGACGCTGCTGCATGCGTTGCACTGACCTCACCCCCCCTCCCTGCTTGGGCGGCCGTACGAGTCCCTGGTCGCGCAACGGTTCGCTGGTTCCGCGCGGGGTTCTTCTCCAATATATTCATGTATTTTTGGCTTCGAAGCTTTTCTTTTCAGGCTCATATCCTTGTTTCTTGCGGGTGCGTTCTTTGCTATACACCGCGACGCGTGTTTTACTTGGCGATTCGCTTCGTGTCTAAGCTCGGGCTTTTCGTATACGCCTGGACCCCACCTCTTTCCCCCTCTCCTCCTTTTTTTTCTTTCCTTTTTTTTCTAAAGTTTTACGCGGCTTTCGACACGTCGCTTTCGCTTTCTTGCGAAAAGTTATAGCCGCGAGAAGCGGTTTCAAAGAATGCGCACCGCGCCGCGCCCGCCATGTCGTATTGATTTCCCATGTGCGCCCGAAATTTAGGTGGCCGCCTGCATTTGAATACAAATTCTTGGACGCCGCTGAGCCGTGCCTCGCCGAGCGCGCGGGCCCATATCGAGGAAGGTATTGCGCGCACCCTCGCCTTTGTTTCGTTATCGTTCTCCTTGTTGTTCCCTTGCTTCTCTGTGCTTACCTCGACCCCTTGGTTACATTTTTTTTTCTTTCGTTTCCTCCTTTCAGCTCCTGTTTATTCAGATTTAATGCGGTGGAAGCGAATCCGGCCGCTGTCGGCTGCACCGGGCGTACGAGCGGAACGAGAATAGACGCTACCAGCGTTCATGCGACTTTTCAGGCTCGAGATTTTCTGATCTTTCGGACGGCGTTTCCTGACGCCGTAGAACGGAATACAGCGCCCCTCCTATGGCGCTGTGTGAATTTTCAAATGCTTCAGAGCTCCCTGACAGGTCTCTTTGGCGCCAAGAGACGAGCGCTTCAGAATGACTCTTCTCGCATGGCTCAACAGACACGCGAACGGTTTTTGTGTGTTCCTTCTACCGACTAGGGAAGTGTATCGAGCGTCCGATTTCGTTTAAGATCGTTATCACTCTGTTCTTTCTTTTTTTTCTCTTACATATTTTTAAGTCAAGGGGAGACAGTACTAGGACGCACAGTTCTAAACGCGAAAGGCATGCAGCTTACAATGCAGAAAGGAAACTAATAACTTCAAACTCGCACCATTCACCAACTGCTTTTTCCACAGTAAGGTAGTTAGCGACCCTTCCTCAATGGGCAGCCCTGCAAAGGACGGCAATCGCTCATCACTTCAGGAAATTATAGGTCTTGCCTCGTGTGATTATTCCAAACGCAGCATTATCGCAGCGTCACCTACACCGACTCTTGTCTCTCCTAGCTTAATTGAAAGTAGTGCGCGAGTTCGTTAAGGAAACGCGAGCACTAACTGAACCTAACGCTGCTTATCTGCGCTCTCAGATATCGAAACTGTCACAGCGAAAACAGACCTTTCGTCCGACGAAGGGACAACGGCTACTGTGCGTGTGTGTGGTGTTACGAGTGTTTAGTCGCGGCGGACTTCTGAACCCGGCATTCGCGAATACCTAAATGTGATGCCGGATGCTGGGCCCGACTGACATCGCGGTGGGTGTCCAAAATGTGCGCGTTCGCAGTGCCCACGCCACGGCTGAGGCCGATGGCGAAATCAGCCCTATGTGACAAAGACGAAGATAACGCAATAAGATATCACTACTGGTTAGCGGAGACGCGCTTTTTAGAGCAGCACGCGTCGCGCTAAGACTGACGCCATAGTTTCGGGTACGTCGGATTCATTTTATTTGTTTAGAGTCCCATATCACACAGAGAGAAAAGTATAGATGGAGAAAGAGATTGTTGAATGGGTGCTGGAGACGTGTTCCTGGCCATGCGCCTGCATGCTATACTCGACATGACATGTGTTACACATGAAACGACGCATTCATACATTTAGAACACATGCACGCAGAGTAACAAGCAAGTCAGGTGACCAGCGTCTCAAAGAAAGACGTGTCTGAACAGTGCATCTGAGCGCTGGTAATGTTTTGCGTTGCGCGCAAGGAGGGCAACACTAGAACTGCTTTAAAGGGCCCCTGAAACGGTTCGGACAAATTTTGTAGACGCGTAGGGTACAGCTCAAGTAGAACATTCGCACCACAATTTAAGTGAAGCGTTACGTATTAATGGAGCTACGAGCGATTAGAAGTTACCCTCCTCCCCAGCCATGCTTTTCCTCCTCAACTCGTTCGCCGAGCGAGCGGGGCTAAGCTCCGCCTTTACTGGTCCTGCGTCACGATGCGACGCCACATCGTCCACTTCCGGTTGTTTGGAGCCCGCCCCCGCCCGCGCGAAACCTCTCCGCTAGCCGGTTGGCCGTCGACCCCAAGCGAGAGCTATCGAAGCAGCGTGCGTTGCGAGCATTCTGTCATAGCTCCGAACGTGTCTGGTATTCCGGTAACCACAGGCAAGCTGGTCATTTCGGCGAATGACTGGAGGCATAAACTGAAGCTGATGAAGGAACTTTGGCGTAGACGTACGTGAGCGGCCTGATCGGTCTGCACGGTCCAGACACTTGTTGGCGCAGCGCTTAACCGGCCAAACAAAGCGCTAATATTGCTCTAACCAAGTGTTAAACATTTTAAACATTGATAAAAACAACGTGTTGATGATTACACTCCTGCGAGAAATACGCACCAGCAGCAAAGAATACGCTACGTTGCTGCTACTGCGTATGGTTGAGCTACATGCCACCAGGTGGCTGCACCGTGCAGGAATTCACATTTTCCCTTCTGCTCATCTCATGGCTCATCCCGTTACGGCACAGTCAAGCGGCCAGACCCTGTCCCCTTGCGCTTGCGTTTCCCCTAATACCGTACTCGCGAAACGCTATTGCGTTAGTGACGGCCACAACGGCCACAAACGCGGGAGTCCTGGCGCCGATCGGATAGCGGCAGCCCGATGCGCAGCAGCCAGTTCGCTCGTACGCTGCCTTGCAGAGGGACACGATGTCGCAGCTTGACATATTGCCAGTCGCTACGTTTGCAGTCCACAAGGCAACAAAGTCGAATCATAGTGCTCGCGAAAAGACTGAGACCGACTCTGACCGCAGAGCTCTTGTCAAAATGGAGTACGTTGTAACACAAGCAGACGACACTTGCTCTGTGCCGGAAGTGCCTAAGTGTACTGAAAAATTGTTCTTGTGCATTCGCTTTATGTTACTTTCTTTTCATAAAAACAAATTACCTAACATTCCAACTATTACGAAGATCATTTGTTTACCATAAAGTTGGAAAAATTATCGATCACGCGCCCTGGTCAGCCAATCAGATAGCTCGCCCCACTGACGTAATATGGGTGATTTCGGTCATATGGGTAGGGGCGGCTTAAAATTCCGCCGAGCAGTGCGCTGCGATCGGCAGCGATGTGCATTTTTAAAACCTTATAATAAATTACACGCTTTACTAAGAGCACTTAGATGTGTCAATTAATGATCAGAAGGACCTACTCTAACGACTCAGTACGTTTGTAGAAAATCGTCAAAAGCGTTTCAGGGTCCCTTTAAGGTCCAAGCGCCCGGTGCAACTGTGAGGATTTGCCACGTAAACTGTGAGGCCGCACAGCCCGTGAGGCCGCACAGCGCGTGCAGACACATAAAACATAGAGTTGTCATACACATTGTACGTATGCAGCGAATGCGTGTAGTTGCGGCTTGTACAAGAATAATTTTGTGCGAGTGACGCTTGACTGAATGCGGTGTAACTATTGTAACTATGTAAGGTCACTACTTGTATAAGGCCTATTGGCTTGTGAATGTCACATTTGGGATCGATAATACGAATGGATTCGTATTGTCGCTTTGCATTATACCATGTGGCTAAGGTGCCTGATACTTTTTTAATTAAGGGACCTTACATGTGGCACGCCGGGAGCGGCATGCGAGAAAAGTCAGAGGAGTTGATTCGTCCCTTTTAGAAAAAAAAAAGGGTATTGAGATCAGCTGCGACGAATCGCGGTGCGCCACTCCAGCAGCGTGGTCCATACGTTCCTTAACACACGACAACCTCATGTTGTGCTGTTGAAGTTTTAGGTTCTGACATTTATTCTTTTTTCTTCTCCGACCGTATGACTCCCAATCTCAAGATCAGCATGGTCAGCAACGCACCGCAGCCAGGACCCTTGGTACAGGATTAGAATTTTGTTGCAATATTTTATTACACTGACTGCTCCCTGCTGAGAGCACATTGTAATATCTTCAATTAGTTGGGTGTGCAAAAGCGATAGAAGGAGATTAAGGAGACGCACACTCGTGAGGAAAAGTATAAGGGCCTCAGAGTTGCCGAAGAAAAAAAAATCTGAATTTCTTTGTAATTAACATGGATAAACTGAAATTCACGAGTGCACTGGAAAGTTCGCACTGCCAACTTTGGGCTACAGCTCTCGATTGCAATTTACATTCACACGCACAGGAGAAAATCACCTTTGCGCAATGGCTGGTCCGCATAATATTGCCCACGGGCATGCATGCCTCACCTTTTTGTGAAGTAGATTTGGTGGCGAAAGGCGCGGCTGCAGGGGGTAAAACGAAACTAAGAGGTAATACGACGTGAACCTTCAGCACCCGCAGCACTGCATCACGAGGTATGTCTTTACGATGCTGAGCCTGAGGTGATGGCTCGATTTTCGTGCCCACGATGACGTCAATCTGGTGGGGACGGAATCCAAAAAACACTCCGGGGCAGTTCTTTTGGTTTTTAAAAAAGAAAAAGAATAAGAAAACTGAAGTGTATGAAATTAGTCCGTGGTCCACCACTATGCTGTCCCTCATAAGTAACCGACTGTGAAATCTGAGGGCGGTGAACTCTAGAATTTTGTAAAGCTTCAACACCTTCAGCGCTATAATCATGGAACCAAGTGTTCGAGCAGGCTCTGGAAGCGTTAAGCTTGAAAAACACTCTAAGGAAATGAAAAATTTTCCTAATGTCAGGAAAGATTGCCGTGTGTCCTTCTTGCCTACTGATCATTCACACTGTTCATGCCCTTTCATAGGGTCGTCAACCTGATTAGCTCCACAGCGTGATCACAACTAACATGTGTAAAAACAGTTTCAGACGCCGCTGTACTGTACCAATCTCGGCCAGCTCAAGAGCAACAAATTTTCGATCTTATCAGGCCATCCGACTATAGCACCTTGGTATAGCCTTTCTCACATCTTGGTATCCACGTTGTTTTAATATAAATACCTCCATATATGTGCTGGGCTTGCAAATGACAACTTAGCTTGCACAGATTAAAGTTCGACATAAACAGTGTTTCAGTCAAATTTGTTTCTCATGTTGTAGGCTCTCTTAGCTGCCTCATTTCTTGTCTTCACTTTATATCTGCCATTTTCCTTCTCACAACTTGGTCTGCACCTCTTAGCTGGTTTTCGACTTACTTCGTTAGCTACCATACCTCAGAGCCGTAGGTGATTACGGGCAGACTACACTGACTAGATACCTTTTTTTTCCCCTTAACTGTACCGCAGTAACCCCACATTCATTACCAAGAGCTATCTTCCAAATGCACTCCATCTAAACCATGGCTTTTTTTTTAACTTCTTTCATGCTGTCGGTCTGCCATAATTGCTTTGCCATAATGAATGCGCTCACTCAGTCCTGAAAGCGACTGCATTTGCTGTTATGCACACGGTTTGCGCGTCCAATGATGACCTTAGGGATTGCATTCCGGTGCAGTAACCTTCGTTTGCGAATTTCTGTTTTCTTTTTTTCTTTTTTTTGTGTGGAATAGAGTTGCAGACTGTCAAATTCTTCTTTACGACGCGACGTCTCATGAAGCGGTAGCGCGCATTTATTACCCACTGCTTGTATTTGCCGGTAAAACTCGGTGACCTTTTCTCATAATTCCCTTGCAGATTTTCTAACCTCTGATATCCCAGCTCTAACTCGCAGTCCCGTGAAGCGTTATCCGTTAATTCACCCAGTAATGCACGAAAAATTGTTCTTTATACGCCAACATTGATATATTTAACTTACGATTCAACTATAGCATGTAGTAGCTTTTGATATGCTAGAGTAATTTTTCAGTTGTAAATAGTTTAGTAACTGATTACTAAATGAATAGTTATTATAAAATATTTTAAATATTATATAACTTTTTGCTCATATGGCAGTTCAGTATTGTTTCTTCCGCCAGTTAACTCTCCATGGACGGAAACAGAGGTGGACAAGCTGTACATGTGTTTCTTTGTGCTATACTTTTTTGTTCCCTTATCCCCTTCCCCCAGTGTAAACAAGAGTTGCGTCTAGTTAAGGTGCCTACCTTTTCTCCGTCTTAACTCAATCGCTCTCTTGAATTGGATTTGTGCTTGGTTGTTACAGGGTTAATAAAAGAAGGGCATCGCAGTCTGCTGCAGCGTTTCCCTCTAATTCTTCCACTATTTAACATGATGGACACTTCTTGTGGATATTCGAAACAACAGAAACTTGTATACGCCTTTTGTATGCGTATGGGAGACTAAATTTTGTAACAACGTCTGTTTGCTTTCATGCACGACACCAGCACAGGAAATTCGCAGTAAGCAGTTTAAACCGCAAGCTTTACGAAGTGCCTAAAGACATGTCAAAGTTATGAGCGAGCCATCCAGTCTATCTTCTTAAAGGGGCGGTTAATCCGTAAGGAAGAAGCTGATCCCCAATCGAATTCCGCGAATCTTCGCTCTGCCTTCCAAGTAAAGCAGTAGGAATACGCGTAAAGCTGCTTATAATAATACATGTACATTTTCCCTTCATCACGTGTACTTGGTAGAGACCCTGCGCAAGCAAGAGGGAGAATCTGTGCCCCGTAGCTCACTTCGACGGTAATCAGTTAGTTAGTTAGTTGGCTGGTCAGTTAATTAGTTCGTTAGTTAGTTATTTAGCTGGTTAGTTTGTTATTTAGTTAGTTACTTACTTAGTGAGCTAGTTAGTTTGTTAGTTGGTTTGTTAGGTATTAGTTAGTTAGTTAGTTAGTTAGTTAGTTAGTTAGTTAGTTAGTTAGTTAGTTAGTTAGTTAGTTAGTTAGTTAGCTAGTTAGTTAGTTAGTTAGTTAGTTAGTTAGTTAGTTAGTTAGTTAGTTAGTTAGTTAGTTAGTTAGTTAGTTAGTTAGTTAGTTAGTTAGTTAGTTAGTTAGTGTGGCGCAAAAAGAACTGAGGCTATGATATGCCAGTCACATGATGAGACTATACAATTTCGTGAAAGTGCTGGAAGCAACAAAAATCACTGCTTCAGAGTTTGTTGAAAAAACCTGTACCTTTCTTGCAATACTGAGAAGTCTTGCATTATATGATCGCGCGGTGTTTCCTTTTTCCTTTTGGTATGTCAGAGTAACACCACAAACGTGCGAAATCAGGCCACGGGGGCAGTCTGCTGGATCTTTCGGCGACGCTGAGAGACTCGCTAGGGACATTGTATTTTTGGCACATTGCTTCGAACCGAATAAGTGAATAAGTTGTCTCACGCTGTGTGATTTGTTTCTATAATGTATCCTTCTAGTGGTGGACGTAACAGAAGTGTGGCATATATCATCAGATAGGGCTGTGATTCTGAGCGAGTAGGAAACTGTGAGCAAGGCTCTTCGGTGTTCCAAACAAGGTTCGTTGCTGTCGGCATGTAGGCTTCCTACAGGTGAGGTCCTGTACGAACCACTTAATAAGAGCCTTCAGTGATTATGTGTGGGATCAAAACGTTTGACGTAAGACGACTGCCTTGCTGACTCGGCAACTATGCAGTTGTGGTCAAGTAGGCTGCGCACGACAGATACTTAATAGTCTCTTAAAACTAAGGACAGATACTAATAGTACATACTATTACAATAGTACAGTCGGCAGCCCAAAGCTTACGTGATAAAACATTCAGGATATAAAGCGCTTTGTTCGCCTTTACGTTCTTGATGTGGATGCAGAAATTGAGTTTAGCATCAAAAATAAATCCAAAGAACTTTTGTTCATGCTTAGCTGGCAGTGAGCTCAGATTTTATTAGCGAACTTGGTCCGGGTGCAAATCCTTTTGTGCGTGCGTGTGTGTGTGTGTGTGTGTGTGTGTGTGTGTTTGTGTGTGTGTGTGTTTGTGTGTGTGTGTGTTTGTTTGTGTGTGTGTTTGTGTGTGTGTGTGTGTTTGTGTGTCTGTGTGTGTGTGTGTGAAAACAAGAGCGCGGCAGTAGGAAAAACGGGTCATTTTTATCGCCCCATTGTGTTAATTTGTTATTTGCTATCTGTATTTGCCTTTCGCATGTAGACACACCCGAGGCATGGCATGTAATTCGAAGGTCGTCGATGCATTAAGTGTTAATTATGTTGGACGGTATAACTGAACTTTTGGAATTCATTTTCACCACGAAAGATGGTAATCAGTGCCAGCGGAGATAAGGGCTCGCTATTCTAATGAAAGAAGCGTTTATAAGTGTCTCTAGCCCTTGAATACGTTATAGGTAGATGGTTAGAGTAGAATGCGCGTAAAATGAGCAAACATCTGACTTCGAAATGCCGAAATGAACAAAAGTAATATGACAGAAAGTTGAGCAGTGTTCGGGCAGAAGTCAGCATTGCAACCGGGGATGTAGCTAGACAAGCTCTAGCGGTGGCGGTGCGCTAGAATCTCTGGTTGATACGTTAGGGTCCTGGGTTCGATACCGCGTTGTGCCTTTCGTCCTGATTTTGTAGGAGTACCTCTCATTCTAATATATTATCTATAGCGTACTGAACACGTGAGGGCACTTCTAAAGGTCTGTTTTGTTAGAAAACCGAGCACTCAGTTGCTCTTGCACTGGGTGCCATTGAAGGTTAGTTACTGCCCGTAGATTCTTCCTCACGTACTTTAGGTAGGCGAAATAGCATCAAAGTATAATTACGTACGAACATGACCGATAAGGCTTTTAACGTATACACAGAACCACGACGCCTCACATGACGCCGCAATTCGTGCTACCGCTTTCCCGTGTTTTATTAGTGGCCTACATAGCGGCAGGATTTAAGTAATCTCTCGAATAAGCTCCAACAAGCAGTTGCTTGTAAAGCGGTAAAGCAAACGGTACGATGTCGGTCACTCACGCCTGCTCGCGGACGAAATCTGACAACGACTGGAAGAGAAGTCAGAGGAGGTATCTTTTCTAAGAGCAGCGCTTCTCCGCGTCGGTTACTGAACGTTTATGCTTACTTGAGGATCGCAGATGCCATCTTCGTAATTGCGGAACCCTACAAGACGGGCGCATTTCCAGCAATCATGTAAATTAATATCTCAAGCTAACAATTTAAGCGAATCACTTAAACGGATTGCATCACTAGCCGTATCATTGCATCATTGGTTATAGGATCGCGTCGAGAGGCACCAAATGGAATATGTTATTTCTCTCTCTCTCTCTGAAAACACGCATCAATGCTGTGGAAGCAGATGCAGCACATGTTGCAGCAGTGTTGAGTACGCCGGTCTGCGTAGGCTGCGCTCCATCAGGCTCGCTGCACTGTAATTCACCCAGAAGGAGCGTTGATGTGCGGGAAACGTGTTTTAGCTGGTCATCTGGCTGATGCTGCAGGCGCATCTTAACCTTGAACATACCAAGAACCAACGAACTACGTGGGACATACTTCGTTAAAAAAAATTCGAGAGTGACACTTAAGACTGCTTGCGTGTAGAAATGCGAAATGATTATACGTTTTGTAGACCCAGAGGAACGCCATGAACGCGCTCATGACGTAGCACCACCTACTTCCCATTGGCTGCGGCGTCACGTGTCCAGTGACGCACGCAGTAGGCCACGCCTTCAGTCAGCCAGATGGCTGCGACGTGACGTAAGCAATGACGCACGTTCTGGGAGCATCTTTAGCCAGCAAGAACCATGGGGCCGCCGTGGGGTTGGGGAAGCATGCTCGACTCGCACATTGCAGAGTCCACCCACAGCGAAGTGGACAAAATTTTCTTTTCAAGACAATTAATTCACTGTGTTTACAGGAATCTCCACGATAAATTTGACGTCAATTCGAGCATGTCTTCACGTATTCTTACTATTAATCCCGTCGGCTGGTTTTGGTACCATTGTTCGGTCACGCGCACTACGACATGGACATATAATGTTTTCGCGTTAAATACTGACAGATCCGTGAAACTTACCTGCAGTAAAGGTCTAAGGGATACGTCGGGCGTACCTTTAGCCACAGGCCAAGCTTTATTTTTGCAATGAACGTTGCCCTTGTTTTCCCGAAGCACAGCGCTTTTTTTTTTTGTGAACAACAGAAATGTTCAGTTAAAGATAACCGCTTCATTAACCGACGTCATCGGCTTTGCACTCACGAGACTATGGAGCTCGTGCGTGTATCGAGCTGTACGGTCTCGCGTCCCGACTCACTCGGGAAACGGGACGTCCCTAGCCGCGTTGAACATTTCCTTGGCGAAGGCTTTTCTTGTGACGAAATTGAATACGTGACTCATTGCCACATGAAACTCGCGGTCCACCTTGCCGTACCAATGGGGGCGGGCCGGTCTCATCCCGACGCTGTCTAGCATGAACTCGTAGCGCGGCGAGAACTCGACTTTCGCGGGAAGCGACCTCTGGAACGTGACGGTAAGCGGGCCGCTGACGCCGTGGAACGTGCCGTTGATTCGCACGTTGTGCCTCGTCGTGTTCCCGTAGGTCACGTTGACTACGACGTCGTAGCGAAGCTCGGTCGAGAGCGTGCATTCCAGGGACGTCGGGCGTTCATCATCGGCGCGAGTCAGCTGGCAGTCACCGTCGCGCAGGATGTCTCGGAGGCCCGTGACACTGAAGAACACGAACCGCACCCACGGGCCGTGCAGGCTCTTTCCGTTCATCGGCTGGAAGTCGCGCGCCTTGACCGGGTCCAGCGTCGCCATGCGTCTCGGCAGCTCGAACTCGAGGACGGAGTCGACGTAGGCGTTGGCATCTTCGACGTCGGCATCTTTCTCAAAACCGCACGAGCCTGCGTGTTGACGGAGAGCAAAGGTTGCTTGTGTTGCGCGAAGCGCACCTGCTAAAATATTTACAGTCTTGTGAACATTTTCTACGACGGGAGCAACATTTTTAAAAGCATCGATTGTAATTGTTTGAATGATTGATTTAGTTTTCTTTCTGTCTGCCGCAGTTACTGCTCGAGTCCACAAACTTGTGCATTACATTGATGTTAGGCGAGCGCTTCGAGTTTGAAATTTAGCGATCGGCCCAATGGCTACAGCATGAGTGCAGCATCTAGTAAATATAGGCCCGTTACGCAAAATTTCTGGTAACGTTCATCTGCTGTGGACACGGATTGCGAGAAGTTCTTGGTCCTGAATGGTAATTGTCATGACCAGCAACTGCAGGATAAAAGTTTCTCCCAGTGATCTCCAATAACTTCTCTCTTGCGCCATCCAACTCCACGTTATGTGTCCAGATTTTTTGATGATCACCTAATCACCTGCCGTCCTAGACTACGCTTCCGTCCCCTTATCACCCCGTTCTTTTGTCGTAAATTACACCACTTATTTTCTCTGCATTGTTCATGCACTGCCTAACTATACTCTTTACTCTTAATTGCTACTAGAATATTACCTACAAAAACATTATGGGGTTTTACATGCCAAAATATTACCTATAACAGTTTGCTATCTAGTGCCACGTTTCTGCCTTTAAACACTACGCTCATCATTTTCCCTCAATCCCTCTTTGCGCTGTCCTTATAGTTTGTCCCGTAATGTGGTTAAATTGCTTGCTTGTTTTTTGCTAGCATATGAAGATTCATTTAGTTGATTCATTTTTTTAATGTTCCGCAGCAATTACTCTTTTTTTTTTTTACTTTACAACTTTCTGTTCCGTGAAGAACTAAGATCAGCTTTCCTCATTAGGTCAGAATATGGCGTCCTAAGTGTTACTTTTGTTTACATATAGTACGTTTTTTTTTTACGGTTTATACTACGGCAGCATCAGTGCGACACTTACCCCCTATAAGGGCCACCACGAAGATAGCCGCCAGCATATTCCTGGAACAACACAAGTAAAATAAAGATGATGATGATGTGTGGTTTTTTGTGGCGCAAGGGCCAGGTTTGGCCAAAGAGCGCCATTTAAATAAAGAATCATGCGTGAATATGCTGTCTGTGACTTCGCACACAGATGACCTATAGTTTTGTGAAACTTGCCCCCTTCACCACTTAAACAAGATCGTCTCCCACAGATACAATACAAGGTAAATATACCTGGTAGCGAAGCTTCCATAGAAGCCGTTAAGTTCAATAACGTGGCGGTTCATCGGCGATTCACGGTGATTAGCGTCATCTGTGCGACCAGGAAACACTTCCGGCGGAAGCAAAAATTATGTGACGCCATATTCTATAAAAACAGAAGCGACGTCACTTTCTTCTCGAAGGCGCGAAATTTGTTTTGGTGGCCTGCCGTTAGAGCTGTATATTCACATGCCCCGCCATTCTACTTGGTGGGCGTGTCGTGGTTTCAGCGTGGAAAACGATGCTAGAAAAGGTAAGTCGTACGGGTCTCGGAATTGCACCCCTTCACAGAACATACTTTCATTGAAGGCTGGCGGAACGCTTAGGTGTAGAGTGCTGGTCCTATTGTCGGACGCCAAACCCTTCGGCCAGCGGAGTCGCAGGACAACAACTAAAGTAAACAATTATCTGGTGGTCATAAGTCACTACTTTTGACTGAACGGGTTAAGATACGATGAAGCTACCCGCGTCACCAAATTCAGACAAACGCCGACAAGCAAAGAAGCATGAGGTTGCCAGGAGAGCTTATTGTAACAGGTGAACTTTACGAGCACGCCTCTCTGGGCACTTCAAGAGCTGCATTGCATTGCAAGGTATAGCGACATAGAGGCGCCAACTGTTGCGATTGGTGCCGAAAAGAGGTATTTATTGATATTAAGAAAATATAATGCAGTTGTCTTTTCTTTACTCATCACGAATATATAAAATTGATTAGGAATTTTACTTTCGTTGAATGAATCTAACTGTGTCTCGGTTTAATGAAAAAAAATGCTTTTTTTGTTTGCCAATGTATGTTACTTCCAAACATACTTGCGCTTCAATCGCTGCTCCCATAATCACCCTTGCTGACGTCGGCGACAATTTGTTCTCAACCGCTTTTCGTCCGAAGCTTCGCGACCCATTTGGATCGGCCTTGTACAATATCAGAGCAAGCAGATGATTGCAAGTTGTCGCGATAAGCGGCAAGAGGCCTAACTGTCGCATGCACATTAAATCACTCAAGCACTTAGAGACTAACTGCTAACGGAAACGCAGCGCACGAGCACCCACACAGGATATATTCATACAGCAACGATATATCAGAAGACTATTAGATACCGTCCGGCCATTCGCAATGCTATATAGCTATATATATTCACCAATGGGACAGTCTGAAACATCTGTCGGACAGCAAATTGAATAGTCAACACGCACTGTCGACGCAGTAAGTTTACGGACCGTGGGATCTGAGAAAGAGCCCGAATATATCCGCAGCTTCACAACGCGGCCTGGTATCGCATTTCCAGCCTCTACTAGTATATGCGAAGAACATTCTCATAATCATTTTTTTTACTAACTACTGATACGAGCTACTCAGAAATTCAACGCTTTCCGAAATCCCATAGTTCGCAAACTGTTTTTGATCGACGTCACGTATCCGTAACAAGCTATATACTGCGGGCCTTTTTTTTTGTATATCTTCTTCAGTAAAGGAAATTCAACTTGCTTGCGTCTTTATCTCAACATGTCCTGGTCGCCCCCCCCCCCCCCCCCCCCCATTCAGGTAGGATAGGAAATGAATTCGTGGCAACAGTTTTGTTTGTGAGTGAACTCCACTCGTGGGACTTTTAACCACCGATATCCGAAATACAATCGGGCCTAGCCGCCACGCTGGCTCAATGATTATGGCGTTACGCTGCCGATCGAGCGCGAGGTCGTGGGGTTGAGTCCAGCCGCGGCGGCCGCATTACGATGTGGGGGATCGAAATGCAACGGCGCCTGTGCTTTCAGGTGCACTTTGAATGAACCCCAACTAGTCAAAACGTAATTCGGGGCCCTCCGCTACACGGCATGCCTCATAACCCACCGTGCCGTATCGGGACGTTAAACACTGCAACTTATTCAACAATCGTATCTGACGAAAAAAGGTGAACGCAAACTTTAGATGTGTACCGGTCTCTACTCTTCTAAAACTCCGCGTTTAATTACTCTTCGAAGTACCTGGGGAATGTTTTGTTGTGTGTTAGTATCGTAAGGTCGGCCGATCACTCATACGACAAACTGCGTCGCGAGTTTAACTGCTATTTCTTTCGTTTGGCTTCCTTTCTGTGTCTGTTATGGACGACGCCGACTTCTCACCCAGCATACCATAATAAAACAAATCCTGCACATACATATACATCCTGCAACGTTTGGAGAAACCTGCCGCAGCCCCCCCCCCCCTCTCTCTCTCCCCACTGTTGTGCACACGGTATCGTAAACCTCAGAAGCAGATGCGAGAACTACACGCCTCGAGAGCTTCTCACTACACTGTGTATGTGTGCGGATAGGTGAGGGGGGAGAAGGGATATTCGAGTTCCTCGGTTACGCGTAAGACCACGTTCAATTGGTTAACTTAAAATGATACGTCTGCGTCTTTCGGGCGTACATCCGATTGTGACACCAGGGGTGGGGCAGCTGATGGAGCGACGTGTGTTGGAGAGCGGCACTTCCGTGAACTCATTCGCTGTGTAATAGAGGCCGCAAGACTGTGTGCGTTCGCAGGGAAGCAACAGTAACAAAAGCAGCGATGAAGTTGGAACAGAAAAACAGCATTGCTTACCTGGGCAGCATTCGTGTCGTCACTGTAAGAACTGCCGTGGGAGTCGCCGGTTCAATCAATTATATCTGGTAGGCTCCGCGGGATCAAGTGAGATGTGTGCTATCCAAGTCCTCGAACAATAGCGCATTCTGATAAGGTCGCTGTTAGAGGGCAAATTCCAGACTATTGCTACCAGGAACAGTGTGTAGGGGCTGGAAGCTATTGTCCGGGAAACTGAGAACAGAAGGGTTCTTGCATTGCCTCCATTATTCCAACCTATCTGCTGTGCATCCAACCCATGGGCACGCTCTGATCGAAGAAGTGCAAATTAAGATAATACGAATCCTATCAAGTTGTGCTTATCTGATAATATTCTAGGATTTTTCAACATCACTGCTCTAGACAAACCCCTGGCTTGCTATACCTTCTAAAATGCACATCGGGCCTAATTCGATGAGCGCCACTGAAGAAATCTTTTTTTTTTCTGCACACAGATTGTCATCCATAACGCTCAGAAATTCGCGGTGTTTTATTTGCGCAATCCCTCTGCACACTTAAGCCGTAAGTGCGCATCGTTTCAGTGTACATCAGTTGTAACCCACATTTGAGTAATACCGAATGGTAAACACAGTCGGCGAAAATTGTTAATGAGCAGGGGAGAAAGCAAGTTGCATAATTTGTTTTACAGAGTAGGGAAGATTGGTTGTTACGAGTAGGAAGGCTGCATGTGACGACTAGGCGAAAATTGGGTGCCCACGGAAATGTTGTGTATGCATAAGGTGCGCCTCGGAGTTTGGGAAACATATTATGCGCATGCCGTGTAAGAGAGTGCTCTCAATACTCGTGTTTTGCTGAGGAACACTATATCGATACCACTTCAAGTTACTCCTCCGCTTTCACCGGTTCAGTGACTAAATATTAAACTACATCTGAGTGCTTGTCTCTGCTAACATGAACTGATCCTTCGAGAGCACCGTGATTAAATATTCATCTCCTGAAATTGTGTAGTCGTTGAGCAGGTGAGGCTGGAACAAAAACTGGTGTTTTCGTTCTTTGAACAACGCAGCGCGGTATACATTACATACATAAACATTATGCCTTTCACAGAAGCGAAACAATGGCTCAATAATGTTGTAATCATCAGTTTTCAAATTGTATGGCGGGGTTATTACCAAGGTATAGTAACCGGAGGGGTGCATCAATATGTTGAGGTTGTAGCGCGCGCACCCACACGCAGGAACAAACACGCACGCACACAAATGGATGCGATGAATTATTTTAACGTTTCGGTTTGTGTCTTGACTTCCGCTCTTACAGTCCGCTAGGGCACCACCAGAGAGGCCGACGCACGTCTTATAAGCACCCAGTAATACACAACGCGACTGTGATGTGACTGACATGAAAAAGTCACGTTTAGCAAAACCCGTAACGCACTAGTACAGTGCACGACACTTCAGTATTCACTTCAGTAGTAGTATCGCGAAATAGGGCTGAATTGGGACAAACTTTCTTTCTCAATTGAAACAAAGGGTTACGGAGGTTGAGAACAAGGCATAGCTTGTATAAAATAATTTGTAGACTAAGAAGAACGCACGTTGATCTCGTGACGTCATGTCAGATCTGCGATTCCATACAGCGTAGTCGTTAATGTCGTGGTCTCGAGGTGTAACTCGACCAGTTTCTTTCTTTCTTTCTTTTTCATTGAATTGACCTTCACAATTTAGGGATTTCATCTCATCAGAAATCAATGAAAGAGCTCAGCTTAACTTATCATTCCACGAGCACCTTGAAAATTCTGCTAAAGAGGCTAAAGAGAAATAAATTCCTAGCCTAACCTAGTGAAAGGCAACTGATAGAGCAGAGATGTCGAGTTTACCTAACGTGGCGCATTTCCCATATCCCACTTTTTTTATTTTAGTATCACACGTTTTAAAAAGAGTTCATTATTTCACCCAATTCTACCTTAAATATACAGAACAAACAAATAAAGAAACAAACAGTCAAATGAACCAACCAACACACAATCAAAGCGTTATATTTGATTAATTCTGGAAGTTTCACGACCCAAAGTAACACTGGGACTGTTTAAGACACCATAGCACAGGGATTCGGATTACGTTTGCACGCCTGGGGTTCTTTAACGTGCATTCATATCTGAGTACTGCGCCGTTCTTCAATTTTGCCTCCGCGGAAGTCCCTTCGCCGAGGGTAGAAATCAAACCGGCTACCTCTTGTTCAACAAATGAACGCTACAGCCAATGAGCCGGAGCGGCGTGTCTTTAGTTAGCTCGTGCTCTGCAAAAAAAAAAAAAGCACGGATACGGCAGTGCTAACATCATTCCACGTAGCAAAATCCGCACTTCAGACCATCGCGAACCCCCCCCCCCCCACCCCCCCTTTTTTTTTTCTAGTGCAAAGTGAGACTTGTGCTCCCTCCAACATGCATGTATATAACCTCGTGGTGTCACCTGCCATTTTCGTCCCGTTCCCGCGCTGCTTTAGGATTAGCATAGCGGCGCCTTTGATCACGTGGCGCGTCACTCTGACAGCTCGTCAGAACGCTTGTCTGACGCTTAGGCAAGCGCTCGTTACTCGGCAGCGAAGTAGGCGCCAAGTTTCTATTTCCGAAGATGCGGCTATTGACGCCTCTACGTCTCTCATCTCGCTGGCAGGCGCACGTGGGGCCTGTTTCGTTTTCTCTTTCCGTCACGAGCGCTCGCATGGCGTAAAAAAAAGCGGGAAAAAATGACGAAAGGAAGCCTTGTTTCCCTCCTTGTTCGCAGCAGGCGCGCACGCGTCCTCCGCGCGCGACAATGCAGAAAATAGTATCCGCCTTCGGCAGCATTCCTCAGCGAACGCTGCACGGCTGGAAGGTATACCGAGCGTGGGGGGGGGGGGGCTTCGGCAGTGGTGGCGGTGGAAGTCTTTCCGGGGCGTCAGAGACGGCTGCGGGCCCGTCGTGCTACAAGCTGTCGTACGCCGAGTGCTTAACTTTAGAAGCGACGCCTGTGGTGTCGTTGCGCCTTTCACTACGGGTCGCGGGCCCCTGTTCCACACCGTCGACCCGGGATGCTTGCGTCCTGTAGGTGATTCGTTTTTTTTTTTTTTTGCCCCGTTCCCTTTGCATCTCTGTGCGACGGGCGGGAAGGATCGCGTTCATTTACTTGCTGTTCTATTTTTTTATTTCTTTGTTTCTTTCTTCCCGTCTTTCTTTCCTTGCTTTTTGTGAGTGCTTTTTGAGAAGTTGCGTCATTCAAGACGCGTTTCGTCGACGCTGCCATATGGCGACTTCTTTCGCTACGGCTTGACAAATTGTTTGTTGACAATGAAGAGATTGAGTGAGCGAAGCCGGGTGATACGCAAGGAGGGTTCAAAACGTCATCTTCGCTCCCTGCTGCTCTTCAAATAAAAGGAAATGCTGCTCGTCAGTTTCGAGTCTGCTGTAAGTGACTAGCGAACAAAAAAAAAAGAAATAAATGAGAGAAGTACGGAAGGAGCTCTAAAACCGCCAGAAAGTATGACCGTAAGGCGAGGTGCTGACGCCGTATTTTAAAGAAGAATCACCGGCCTTCCCGTCCCGTCTGGTTCCGCCTCGTCCTCGCTGACGTGTAAACGTCTTTCCCGGCTTTCGAGACAGCCAAAATGGCGCCCGGGGGCAATTATCGCTGTAAACGCAGCGAAAATATCTCTGGGCTAAACACGTGGTCCTTGCTGCGCTGAGTTTTGTATTTCGAGTCCCGCACCTGGTCGTATTGGCTCGACGCGTGAGCAGTTCAAGTTTCTGCGTTTCTGCACAAGCTGTCGAATCGCGTTATATGGAGGAATCGAAATGCGATGCTCCTTGGTTAACTAATATTGGAGAGAATGGGTGGGCGAAAACAACAAGAAGGGAATCGGGTTCTGTCATTTTCGATTACGACTGACTTGTTCGCCTTACCTGCTTTAAGTTTTCTTCTCTCGAAACTTCTCGCATTTATGTTTCTTTTAGTCTTTATTTTAGCGAGTACGAAAGGGGACAATGCCCTTGCTTGGGGACTAGCGTGCTCTGTTTCATTATTTCAATGACGAGATTTTTATTTTTATTATTGTAGAAGTTTTTCTCGTTGTCATAGGAAACTCTTTAAAATAGTTGTATTAAAACGTGGCACTGATTATCCAAAGTATATGGCTCGAGAAAAACGTTTTATTTCGTTTGTTTGTGTCCCCTTTTTAGCCTCAAGGCTCCTATCTATCTTTCTTTTTTTTTTGCACCTTTCAACAACTCTGCAGAATTTGTGGTGACGGGTCATTATTTCGCAATCACACAGATTGTCACCGACACGACACCTCTGTGTGGAATCCAATCAGTGTCCCGTGGGCCGCGAAAAAAACTTTCAGGCCTGCCTGATTGATTTTGCCTGAAGCGATGTCACCGGTCTGTGAAAAGAGACTGCGAACCAAACTTGGTCGCTGTTTGGGTCTTGTTCTTCTGTTTCCGTTTCTACAGTTCGAAGAGGCCTGAAAAGGTCGTTTTGACATTTAATATTTTTGGCCACGTGATGAAGGCAAGGCCATTGTCGGTTTGGAGTTCTCGGCGGAAGCGGCCCTAAAGAGATGTCACCCGCGTGATTTTGCGGCTATTAATGAACTGCGCAGAGACTAGTAACACATATTTCGGCCCTCTAGGTATTGGACAATGACCCCACATTCGTACTAATGAGCCAGGATTGTACGCGTGCCAACAGTTGGCATACTTTTACTGTTCATTCTTTTATAACGTACTATAGGCTGTATACTGTGCTAACCTATGAAATTCCGCTTTCTTCCATAAGAAAAACCTGTTAAACAAACGTGGCAATGCCCGTAGGGCACTGTATACCCATATGCCAAAAATCTGTTTTGTGCTTCTGAGTCATCCAGTTAGAGCGAGAAGGGGTATGTTGCTGTGTCTGCGAACGCCTCGGTCTGTGCTTGTGCCTTTTTGGTCGTATACGTGCATGTTTATGTGTCTTCGCTCTCCTCTGAGCGCATGCTTACACCCGCTTATGAATGCTCTGGCCTTTGTGCATGGGCTGGAGCTTACATCTGCGCGTGCGCGCGTGTGCGAACGTGTGTGTGTGTGCACGCAGATTTGTGTCTATTAGTGCAGGGTTGAATGTGCGTGCGCGTGCGTGTGTCTGCCGCGTGTGGCCGGCGAGCTTCCTGCGGGCTCTTAATTGAAATTAACTTCTACTGTTTGACGGGGCAGTACCACGACATGATTATGAGTCACGCCGTAGCGGTGCCTCCGTATTGATTTGGACCACCTGGGGCGCTTTAGCGTGCGCCGAGCGCACGGTGTAGGCAATGGTGTTTCCTACATTTTGCTTCCCATCCGGATGCGGTCGCCACGGCGGCGGGGATTCGACCCCGCGCCCTTAGGCTTAGTTAGCAGCGCAACGCCGTGGCCACTACACCAACACTGGCTGGTCTTCCAGCGGGCTGTAAGCATCCTCTCGTGCAGACATGTGACCCTGCGCATGACAGTGCCGCGACGCCCTGCGGTATGTTATATCGGTTTTATTAAGAAACACTATGGACGCTTACAGATAGAAAGACGGCAACGTTGTTTTTTAGACTAGTGCAAAGGTGCGTATAGATGTTATTCTAATGCAGGTTACGCTGTAAACACGTACTTGGGCGGGCTATGTAATGTGTAGAACAAATAACGATTTGTCTGCTGCAACGGGACATCGTCGACAACGTGGCGTGCGTGCAGTTTTGTTTCTCGTTAAACAAGCGGAGGATAACTTAGGCTCAAGTTCGCTTTGTGCAGGCCACAAAAAAAAAAGACAGTATTCTTTTTCAAATCATTATTTTGGAGTGTAATGAAGATAGAAAAATGAAATACTGAAATCGGAGAGACAACCGGGAGACAAACATACAGTCTGCTACCCTGCACTGTGGCAAGGGAGGCAAAAGAGTAAAAATCTCGAAGGACATTTTGTAAGAAGCCGACGCGTACGACGACAGCTGATAGAGCTTGGCAGAAGCACCTAATGCAACTATGTATAAGTTAGGCTAACTGCGAGCAACCGGAAAAGTTGGGGCAACATACTTTCAGCTACATGATACCTCATTCATGGGGAAAATATGATTATGCGTAAAAGATCACAATAGTGAAAAAAACAAACTAAAAGGATTATTTAGTACGCTCAAAGACAAAGGTATCTAAAAAAGAAAAAAATAATAACGGAACAAAGGAGAATTAGCAAGAACTAACACGAGTCACAGAACATAAAAGCGTTCCTAATATTTTGATGATATTTAGTATGACAGAGTTTAGTACGCAGTTTTAGTTATGAAGTTCAGGGGAAGTTTAAAGCAGTCGGGAATCATGCGACATCCTTAGGGACTATTCTCGGACCGTTACCTTCTCTAGATACTGCAACTAAAGGTATTATATGCAATGCGGAATTAATTTTTCCTTTTATTTTTGCGTGCGACCTAGCCTTTAAGTACTGACACTGTGGGAACGATGCTTGCCGCAAGCTCGTCGGCGCGCTGATTTCCGGGAACGCCGCAGTGGCATGGAATCCATACAATCGGATCAACGGGCCCCTTTTGTGGGCTAGTGTGGCAAGATTACTGCTGCTGTTGTGCACTATAGGGGAGCCGCAGCCCTTCAGTCGGAAACGGCCTCCGTGGAAACGGCTAAGCACGTGAGTCGCACGGGGCTGCGCTTCCCGGCGGCGATGGGTCACGTCCAGGAGAAAGCGGAGTCCCACGCTCAGGTGCCCGGGCTCGGCTGTCATCGATGACGCCCGGAGCTTCGCTGCTCGATATTCGTGGCACCGGAGCGCATGGAATGACGGCCACGAAGTGTGCGGCCATCTTGAAAGCCGGAGCTGTCGATGCACACTCGCAGATGGTCGCGGAGTTCTTCGCACGCGACGGCTAGTGCTAGCTGCTCCAACGCGCACGGTAGCTTTCTCCTCTCGCCGATGCCGGCGATATCCGCGAGCAGCTCGACTCGCTGCGGACCGGGGCAGGACTCACAAGCACCGTGGGGGTATCGCGTCCTTGCACAGTTCTTCGAAGAGACGGGGCGCGTACCGTCCATTCCCGAACAGCGGTGTTGCCGAAAGCGTTGGAAAAAGAGGCCAGCATCCGCGGAACTCCGCGCAGTCCATCCACGTGGGACATTGCACGTTGCACGGCCGGGATCTCGGCAGGCGAGACCCCCCTCCTCTGCCAGCGTGGCGGCACGTTGAGGTGTGCGCACTTGTCCATGCAGACCTTGAGGACTGTGCTGCACGTAGAGCCGTGTGCATTGCGCGTCTGTAACGGGGTGCAGTGGGTCAAGCGCCGACGCTACCGCAGTGGCATTTTTGCGTCATGTTTAGACAGCAGCCTTGGTCGCTAGAGGCGAGTTTGCGGACTGCCACCATAGCGCACACCCAGTACGGCCGCTTCCTTGCGGCCGCGTCGCAGAACTTTCCACTGGATGGTATGAAGCCTATAAGTACAGGGGATTTGGAAAATGCGCCACCGCACGGGTCCTAATGCTGTAAAATAAAATTATAATAAATGTTCTGTTCAGTGATGAAATATTGTTTAAAGTTCGCTTCGGTTTTGTCTAGAGAACGCGGATAACAAAGATTAGTTTTAGTATTGTAACGCTCGTTTCAATAGCCAGTTTAGTGACTTCAAATACTCTTGTTCTACGGTCGTAATGCGATTTTTATGCTTTTGTCGCGATTTTAAAGATTTCACTGCATCTAAAGAGTGAGTGAATATAATTGCTTTTGGTAGCTTTATTTTGTTTATATATTTCACAGCCACCATCACTGCACAGGCTTCTACAAAGAAGATGCTGGTTTCCAGGTGCAGGAAGTCAGATTATGGGAATGATAGACCAGCAGCTACATATGAAACGCCGGAATGGGACTTGGATGTGTCTGCGTAAATTTTTGGGCAAGAGTGCTTCCACTTGAGCTGAAGGAAGCGTATACGAACAAAGATTAGTTTTAGTAATGTAAAGCTCATGTCAATATTCAGTTTAGTGACTTAAAATACTCTTGTGCTTCTCTTGCGGAACACATCTCGCCCGTCTCTGTGCTTTTCTGGACTTCTCACTGCACCTGTGGGGTCTACCGCCCCCTCCATCGCGGTGATGGATGTACAACACCCCGAGGATCCTCCCGGTTCCCGTTCACCCGCGGACATCGGTTCGAGGAAGCGAGGAAATACATCGAGTGGTAGCGAGGACACAGAGCTGTACTCCGCATCAGGTGACGAGTCCTCGGAAGACAGCTTTCGACTTGTCCAGTACCGCAAGGCCAAACGAAGAATTATCAACTCATCTTCGGCGTCCAGCTCGAACACTGTGAAAACAGCGACTCAACGATGGCCTCACTCCATCCTGTTTGTGCCACAGAACGCTACCGACAACCTGCGCGTCCTCAACAGGCAAGCACTCTCCGTGTATCTCGAAAATACTGTGCCAAACGAGATTAAGGATGTCAGGATAAACACTAGGCGAAACATCCTGGCAATTGATGTGATGAACCCGAGCGCGCTGACCATACTACAACATGTAACGCAGCTGGGAAACATCAAGGTCCGATCCATCATGCCAACGAATGGTGCCACAATAACAGGAGTCATCTATGACATTGACAATGAAATTCCTAATGCAGACCTCCCAGTTCTTATAAAACCAGCAAGTGAACGCAACGTCATTGTGCATGTTTGTCGCCTCGGCAACACACGTTGTGTGAGACTAACGTTCAAAGGCGACTGCCTTCCACCCTACGTGAAAGTCGGCCACTTTCGCCATCAGGTTCGCCCATTTATTCCAAGACCAATGCAATGCTACAATTGTCAGAAGATAGGCCATGTGAAGGGTGTCTGCAGAAATTCGGCCGTGTGCCCTCGATGTGCCGAACCCCACTCAGAAGACAACTGCAGCGCAATCAAGTTGAAGTGTCCTAACTGTCAGGGTGATCACTGCGCCTCCTCCAAAGACTGTCCCCAGATCAAGAAAGAGATCACCATTCTTAAACAAATGGTGAGAGACAACTCTACCCACAAAGAGGCTGCTGTGAAAGTACGGCGAAGACGACGTCACCGTCGAAGGTCTTCACGACGGAAAACATCAAGTTTTCAGGAACAGTCAACTCGTCAAGCAGCATCACCAGCGAAAGTTTCCAGCCCTCCGAACACCGATGTTGGAAGGGAGAAAACTGCCAGATCTCTCTCCACCCAGGAATGGCCGCCACTTCCACGTACACGACCGCCAGAGGAGCCACAGCAGAAGCCGCCCCCGGTGCAGCAAGGTGCTGTACCCGAGCAGTCGCGGAACACAGATGAGCAAGTGATAGCACTTATTAGGCCTTTAATGAATGCCATTCGCGTGCTGCTAAGCAACATGCACACACCGTCTGCCAGAAGTGCGCTTCAAGTACTGGACGCTCTGAGTCCGGTGCTTGCAACCCTTGAGTAGATCATGGCTCCACAGCCACGGTCTTTTAGGGAAGAGGTCCGACATGCAGCTATTTTCCAGTGGAATGCACGCGGACTCAGAGCGCGCCTTTCGGATTTCCGTCGCTTCGTGTACGCCAATATGTTTCCTATTATCGTCATTTGCGAGCCGAACTTAACGAACACAATCAGGCTTTCTGGATATGAATTATTTATGTCGTCAACTGTTTATGAAAACAGTAAGGTTTTGGTGTGTATTCGCCGTGACCTCACCTACACTCGTCAGCCTGTACCACCTGATGACAATAATCAATACATATGCCTAAACGTAAGGAAAAAGAATTTGGCCTTTACTTTTGTGGGCGCCTACCTATCTCCGTCAAGTCGATTTGATTACAAAAGACTGCAAGACATCCTTTCCTCAACCTCCAATCCCTGGGTCATCATTGGAGATTTCAACGCCCATCATACACTCTGGGGAAGTCCGATGATCAACGCAAGAGGCAGAGCTCTGGTATCTTTCGCCTCCAGTAATGAACTTTGGCTGCTGAATGATGGAAGTCCTACCTTCTTACGTGGCTCCACCTACAGCAGCTGTCTTGACTTGGCTTTCGTCTCACGAAGCCTTGTCAGACGTGCAGGGTGGTTTGCGGACATAGAGACTCACGGAAGTGACCATATCCCCACGTACATCAAGATCAGAGGATTGTCCCCTTCCAAAATACGGGATACGATCCAAAGAGTGGACTGGCCTAAATTTCAGTCTATAATGGAAGAACACTGCGACGCCAATCCATCTTTCGACTTGGAAGAGGCAATTAAGAGCGCGGTGCAAGACACTATGCGCACTCTCACATGCTCTTCGAAACTGAACGAATTTGACGTGGAACTAGAAAGACTTCGAGCAATCCGACGACGTGCTGAACGAAGGTACCGACGTACGAAAACAATGGACGATCTACGGACTGCCAGGCGCACGCAAAAGAAGATACAGCGCCGGTTAGACAAGCTCGAATCGCAACGTTGGGCTGCCTTCTGTGAGTCGCTAGATCCACGCAAGCCTTTATCGCAACTATGGAGAACGGTGCGCGGACTGCGGACACTTCCCGTACAGCGATTCCCATTCAAGGCACTTGCCCTCTCTCAAAAGAGATCGGAGATTGACGTGGCAGAGGATTTCTGCGCCAGATTATCCGGCCAACTCATAGCTACCAACATTCCGTCGCCTTCGATCAGCTGTCCGCCATCACGTGATCACCGGTTGGATCTACCATTCTCGATCCACGAACTTCAGGCAGCATTAGCTTTGTGTAGCCGCACATCAGCGCCAGGACCTGACGGAATTTCCTACCGAGCTCTGTGTCACCTGGGGGAGCGAGCCAGAGGTGTTCTTCTTGAGGTATACAATGAATCTTGGAGAAATGGCACGCTACAAACAACCTGGAAGACAAGTCGCCTTGTTCCACTGCTGAAGCCTGGCAAGTCGCCATTGGAGCTCTCATCATATCGCCCGATCGCGTTGGCGAGCTGTGTGGGCAAAGTAATGGAGAGGATGGTACTAGGACGCCTGGAGTGGTACTTGGAGTACCACAACACCTACCCAGATGCCATGGCGGGCTTCCGACGCGGTCGATCATCGATCGATAACGTCGTCGACCTGGTCACCTTCATTCAACATGAGAAATGCCGTAAGCGTCTCTGCGCGTCTTTATTCCTCGACGTTAAAGGGGCGTATGACAACGTTACGCATGAAGCCATCCTCTCTGCTCTCGCAGAGGTAGGAGTGGGTGGACGGATGTTTCAATGGATACGGAGCTATCTATCCATGCGATCCTTCTTTGTAAGCACGGAGGAAGGCCATACTTCTCTACATTATAGCTACCGCGGCGTCCCCCAGGGCGGTGTACTTAGCCCCATGTTATTTAATATAACACTAATTGCTCTCCTTGAGCACGTACCAGCCACAGTCAGGGTATCAATGTACGCGGATGACATCTGCCTATGGACATCTGCAGTAACACGCCTACAGCTGCGAGCGAGAATCCAGAAAGCCGCCACACAAACTGTTCTCTACCTTCGTAATCGAGGCCTGGAAATTTCCTCAGAGAAATGCGCACTAGTGCCATTTACGCGCAAGCCCATGGCCAACTACAGTGTAATGATAAATGGCCAAATAATACGACGGGTCCGATCGTACAAGTTCCTAGGTGTCATAATCGACAGGGACTTGTCATGGAGCCCACACGTATCATACATGAAAAAACGGTTGGCAGGCATCTGCCACCTGTTCAAGTTTTTCGCTGGCAAGACCTGGGGAATGTCGCCAAGTGCGATGTTGCAACTGTACAGGGTGCTTTTCCTAGGATTTCTGCGATACAGCTTGCCAGCAATAAACAACATTGGTAAAACAAATCTACGCACAATACAAAGTCTTCAGGGTCAAGTGCTCCGGATCTGTCTAGGCCTGCCTCAGAGTGCTTCAACAGTGGCTACGATAGCAATCGCTGGAGATCACCTTGTCAAGACCCACATTGAAATTGAAGTGCTCAGGACCCATATAAGGCATCTGACCAGGACTCCTCGTCACCACTTGGCCTCCCTAACAGCGGACAGACCACACACATCTTTCAGCCGGACGATAACCGCATATGACGAATCATTGCCAGCTTGTTTTACCCCGGCTGCGAGACCTTCGATTCCTCCATGGTGCCTCGCTCAGCCAAAAATCAACCTCACAATACCTGGTATCTCGAAAAAAGCTGATCTATCATCGCCAGCCCTTAGACAGCTCACGCTACTACATTTGTACGAGAACTACCGTGATTCTACGCATATTTACACTGATGGATCTGTCCTTCCAAGTAGCACCGCGGCGGCAATCGTCATACCAGCGAAAGCTACAACAATCAAGTTTAAGACGACCCACGCGACAACATCGACGGCAGCAGAGCTCGCAGCGCTCTTTACTGCCCTTCATCACATTGGTGATGAACCACCACATAAATGGACAATATTCTGCGATTCGAAGGCGGCACTGCAGTCTCTACTGTCACCTCTGCGACGTGGACCACACGAGCAACTAATATTCCATATTACAGAGACTTTGCAACATATAAGTGAAGCAGGCCATGAGATAACCTTTCAGTGGCTTCCAAGTCACTGCGGGATTATCGGCAATGAACGGGCGGATCACGCTGCCCGCTCAGCCCATACTGAGGAACGCTGCGTCCCGATTCCTCATTCTAGAACTGACGCAGCACGGAAGCTCCGCCTACTTGCTCGGCAGTGCACCGCGTCGCAATGGAATGAACCACAATTAAGAAACACGCGACTGTACTCATTTGACCCAACATTAAGTCTTCGAGCGCCATCACAGCTTCGCCGTAGAGACGCCACGCTTTTATATCGACTTTGGTTGGGCGTTGCCTTTACTCAAGCCTATGCATTCCGCATAGGGATGACCGACAGCCCAACCTGTGACCACTGCGGCCATGAAGAAACAATTGGCCATATTCTGTGTGCCTGCCCGCAGTACAGTACACAGAGGGCATGCCTTCGCCACGAACTTGACAAACTGGACGAACAAGCGCTATCCGAAAAAAGAATTCTACAACATCGAGAGGACCTACCGTCACAGAAGAAGGCCGTGCAAGCGCTATTGCGCTTTTTGCGATCTACCGGCCTGTGTGAACGACTTTAACTGGAACGCCTTTTTGTGTGTGTGCCTCCATGTGTGCGTGTTTTTTTTTCCTTTTTTTAGCGTTTTCCTCTCTGTCATCTTTCTAACCCCTATCCCCCATCCCCAGTGTAGGGTAGCAAACCGGAGACTCATATCTGGTTAACCTCCCTGCCTTTCCTCTTCATTCTCTCTCTCTCTCTCTAAAATACTCTTGTTCTACGGTCCTAATTTACAAACAAGTATTCAACCTTGCGAAGCGGGGTCATTTCAGCGGTATTCGTTGATCGTTATAATGTCACAGCTTAAATGATCAGCATAACTTTCAATATATAAGATGCAACGACGTATTATGTTTGACGTAGACTTATCGTAGCGAGGCCCCGTGCCATACTGAAAGCAGAAAGCAGTCTTTAGCTTTCAAGATGCGATTGAATATCTTCAGCTGTGACTAAAAACAATAACGCAAACATAGTTATGCCATGAATTACGAGTATACTAGAAAATGCGACCGTCAGTCCAATTTACGACACCCTATACGACCCGGTAGCATTCCTGAAAAAAAGAATGTAGGTTAGAAACAACAAAGATGAAAGCTGTCACCATTTTAGCTTTACCGTGTTCCCACGTGTGCTGAGTCATACGGGCACATTAGCGATTTGCAAGGCTGGCATAAAAATCGCGGAGACCGAGTCATTCGTAAACTGCCTTCCTAACTTATGTTAAGCTGCCACAACATTAATGTGACTGAATCATATCTAAACAAGATAAAAAATCGCAGCTTACTTCCATTGCTTCAAACGTCAATACGAACAAAAAAAATGTAAAAACCAAACAGCAAGGGAAGAAAGAGTACATAAGAGAGGGAGAGTAAAAAATCGTGCTACTCTTGTGTTTGTTATTCTTGTTCCATAGGCGGAAGGTTTTCGTTTTTCCGGGGGCCTGCTGGGACCAGCTTTCCAAACCCCATATACACACACACACACACACACACACACACACACACACACACACACACACACATATATATATATATATATATATATATATATATATATATATATATATATATATATATATATATATATATATATATATATATATACAAGGACGCGAATAAGAGCGTAGGGGAAATGAAAGTGGATGAAGAACACTTCGCATTACGCGTGCGGTGCTCTTACCAATTGACCTACCAAGGCGCCCGGTTTTCCCATCCACATTGTCGGGTATTTATGTTTATCTACTAGCACTAACCCTGGGAATGTTAGCCAGCCCCACCACTCACAATCATTGGCGGCGGATGTGGAGCATCCTTTCTGCCACAGGCGTCACGAGTACGTGATCTTTTTGGGTGGATGTTAATAAACTCACGCATGCTAGCTGAAGGCATCAATGCTGCCGGATTTAAACCCTTGATATATGCGACGAAGGAGAAGGAAGCAAATCGAGGACACGATTTTTATTAATCATATCATAAGAAGTCAAGAAAGGCATCAACGACAGCATAGGGGAAATTACGTGTACGTATTAATAGAATTAAAGAAGTGATAAATTAAAGGAAATGCTAGCGGATGAAAAACAGACTTTAATGACAAATTTAGCTTTAATAACAGCTGCACTTTGTGGGGATGCGCGACCCTCGCGCCTCCCCTGATGTTTTTCCCGCATAGCGCGTCTCCTGTAATCCCGCTTCGCCGCGTGGCCTGCGTGACGTCCGCGCGGTCGATGTGGTTGAAGCGCAGTCCGAGAGATGGCGCTAGTGTTGCGCTGCTGCGGGGTTACTTGGGTGCGGGGGAGGCAAGGCGCTCTCTCTTTGGGTTCGGGAAGCAAGCGGGACGGACGTGCCGTGCCGCGCGCTGACCGATGCTTCGGCGAGACCGTCTCGCGTGGCCGCCTTCGAACGCGCCACGATTCGCGTGACTATACACGCGAACGACCAGGCGTTGGGATCCAGCATGGGGCGAACATATTCGCTCGCTCTGCGATCGCGGTACGTCGGACTTCTAGATTTGTCGCGCGCCCATCGGCATGTTTTGTGGATAGCAGCTCGGCTAGCAGGCATTGATGTATGAAAGGTGCAATAAATGCCCTTGTGATTGTTTGCACTTCTGTGTTGTCGTTCCTTTGTCGCAAGAGTACGGTGTGAGAATCCCACATCAGACCCCACAGCTTGAGGAAACTTCGTGTGACCTCGAAGAATTGTTCGCTGAAGTGACGGCCTTATATGAGTATTTACAAGACATCGTAGTAGGAGACAGTTCCAATTCCCAGCCTGAGTCCTCTTACACCACCAAGTATCTGGCGTCTCTCGGTGGCGTAATCTACCTCCCTATCTTATGCTTCGTTATAACTAATACTCTTCGCCTTGCCGGCAAACGTTCTTTCTTTCTTTTCTTTTTTTTTTCTACTGTGTGTCCCAGTACAAGCGCTGCTGCGCATAACTGCTATTGATTCTGATTTAGATTGAATACGGCGTAGCCTCATTTCGGTTACTGAGTGAATTACAAACATTTATGACCTCTGCATTCAAGCGACGATAAATAAATATTGTAAATTCTTAGATTTTTGTTATTTCATGAGTCGTTAGCATTGCTTACTAGAAAGAGAATCAATACTGAGACACACATAATTCACGTGAATTTCACACGTTGTTGATAGAAGAGGCAGCCGATGGGGTCACTCAAATGCGCAGCTTTTTTTTTTTTTCAGGGTCACAAAGCACGCAAAGCAAATTGAAGTGATGTGAACATACAGCTTTGTTGAAGGCTGGTGGGCAGATTGTTCTAGAAAAATTGGCCACCCTGTATGCGCAGTGCCTCACGACCTCGAGCATGCCGAAATCTTGGAAGAACGCCAGCATAATCTTGATCCATAAGAAAGGCGACGCCAAAGACTTGAAAAATTATAGACCAATCAGCTTACTGTCCGTTGCTTACAAAGTATTTACTAAAGTAATCGCAAATAGAATCAGGCACGCCTTAGACTTCTGTCAAACAAAGGAGCAGGCAGGATTTCGTAAAGGCTACTCAACAATAGACCATATTGGAACGAACAGTTAAGGGAGTCCATACACAACCATTTATTGTGGGCTAACTTGTGCCGTGGGGGTAAATAAAAAGCTCTGCCGTGTTCTAAACAGGAGAGCAGGAATGCCTCCTTCTTCTCTCTCGGGCGTCCCTTCACCTCTTCTTTTTGTTCACGCCGACAACGGCCATCTACGATGCGAGTGCGTGCGGCGAAAAACACGTGCCATTATTTCGTCGTCTTTTCCTCCAATATGCCGTTGCCCTCTTGGGGGGGGGCACGAACCTGCGCACGTTGTTTAAATATGTTTCTGCCTTGTATCATTATCCCCCCTCCAAAACGCATCATCCCAGTGCGTAAAGCGAAGAAATTGTTCACAAGCTGTTGTCCATACTAAAGTGGTATGTGGCACAGAATAGATGGTTGTTAGAATATACACTGACTGTCATAATATGGCTTCAGTCTGACCACATGTACAGTTTCTGTGTGACGCCGGCATCGTGATGAGCTCACTTGTGCTGCTGGCGTAACTTCGTAGTTCAGGGGACTTATGCGGCGAAGCACTCGGTAAGGGCCAATATAACGGCGCAAAAGCTTTCCGGACAGGTCGCGCGTACGCACGGGAGTCCACACCCATACTCTGTCGCCTGGTGCATAGTCGACTTCCCTTCGCCGCAAGTTGCATCGGTCCGTGTCGATGCGCTGCCTTTGTTGAATGCGATCTCGCGCCAGCTAACGTGATTCTTCGGCCCTCTGTGTAAAGTCGCTGATGTCAGGGTTCTATTCTGTGCGGTCCTTGACAGGAAGCGTTGCGTCCAAGGGTGTGGTAACTGTTCGACCAAAAACAAGCTGGAATGGCGTTACTTGAGGGGTTTCTTGCAATGCGGTATTGTTGGCGAATGTTGCATAGGGTAGTATCGTGTCCCATGTATGGTGCTCTAAGTCTACGTAAATTGACAACATATCGGTCAGCGTCCTGTTCAATCGCTCGGTTAGCCCATTTGTTTGACGGTGATAGGCAGTTGTTTTCCTGTGGCTGCTATGAGTCAGTTTCACAATGAATTGTGTCAAATCGGCTGTGAATGAATTTCCTCGGCCCGTGATAATAACTGCAGGGGCACTGTGTCGTAATACTACCTTGGTGACAAATAATTCAGCCACTTCAACGGCCGTTGCACTGATTAGAGAGGATGTCTCGGTATATCGGGTTAAGTAACCCGTCACTACTAGAATCGATCGTTTCCCTGATTACGATGTCGGAAAGGGACCGAGCAACTCCATTCCTACTTATTCGAACGGAGCTTCTAGGGGTTCTAGTCGTTGAAGGAGACCTGGGGGTTTTAATGGAGGCGTTTTGCGTCTTTGGCAATCCCGACATGTTCGTACATAATGCTGTACTGAATTCAATAACTTTGGCCAGTAGAATTTAGCATGAATTCGGGCAAATGTTCTGCTCACTCCGAGGGGTCCCGCTGATGGGTCATCGTGACATGCTTCCAAGATTTCGGAACGCAAAGCTGAAGGAACGACGAGTAGAAATTTCTCTGTGCTGTGCTCAAAATTTATTTTGTACAGGACGCCATTTCTCATCACATACGATGAAAATCCCTGGCAAAAAACTCGCAGAACATGGACGGGTTGTCCCTCGAGGTGCCTGATGAGTAGGAGTAACTCGGCGTCAGACTGTTGGTGTTTGGCCATCTCAGATGTGGTCACGGCTCCGAGAAACGGAAAGTCGTGTCCGTCTTTCACAGCAGCAGATTCGACCGGCGCACTTGATAAACAATCAGCGTCACCGTGCTTGCAACCTGACATGTACAGGACCATTATGTCGTATTCCTGTAGCTGGAGACTGCATCTAGCAAGTTGTCCAGAAGGATCTTTCAGGTTTGCAAGCCAGCACAATGAAAGATGGTCGCTGATTTCTCGGAACAGTCTACCGTATAAGTATGGTCGGAATTTTCCTATGGCCCATATTACTGCGAGGAATTCTTTTTCTGTGGCTGAATAGTTGGTTTCAGCCCTCGAAAGAGTGCGGCTTGCGTATGCAATCACTCTTTGCTCTCCGTTTTGCCATTGAACGAGGACGGCACCGAGCGCTAAATTGCTGGCGTCTGTGTGGATGTCTGTTTCCGCTTCCTCATCAATGTGCGCAAAGACCGAGTGGTATTGAAGTCGCCGTCGTAGTTTGTTGAATGCATCTTCTTGTTCACTTTGCCAGACGAAAGGCATATCTTCTTTCGTTAATCGTGTTAACGGTTCGGCAATCTTTGAAAAATTTTTGACGAAACGCCTGTAGTAGGAACAAAGTCCTAGGATTCGCCTAAACGCCTTTTTATTGGCTGGTCTAGGAAAATTTTCTACTGCTGCGGTCTTCTCAGGGTCAGGACGGATGCCTTCGGAGCTAATCAAATTACCGAGGAAAAGGTACTCATGAAAGCCGAGATGACATATTTGTGGCTTTATCGCCAGCCCTGCTGAACTAATAGCTTTGAGCAGAGCCCTTAGTCGTTTCACATGCTGAGCAAAGGTGGTAGAAAAAATCACATCATCAAGATAAACAAGACCAGTCTGCCACTTTAACCCGGAGAGCACATTGTCCATCATCCGCTGAAATGTGGCAGGTGCGGCCAGAGACCGATTGGAAGTACCTCGAATTCGTATAGTCTTTCTGGTGTGACGAATGCTGTCTTCTCACGACCTCGTTCGTCCACTCCTATTTGCCAGTATCCGCTTTTGAGGTCGAGAGAGGAAAAGAATTTCGCGTCCCGTAGTCTATCGAGGGTGTCATCGATCCTCGGAAGTGGATAGACATCCCGCTTTGTGACTACGTTTAGCTTCCGATAATCAACGCAGAAGCACAAGGTGTGATCCTTTTTTTTTTCTTTTTTTTTTGCCGGCACCACAGGCGAAGCCAACGGGCTGGTCGATGGTTGAATTACGTCGTCTCTAAGCATTTCTTCGACTTGTTTGCTGATGATCTCTCTCTCCTTCGGTGACACTCGGTAGGGGTGCTGGCAGATAGGCCTCACAGCTTCGTCGACAATGATGTGGTGTTTGGCGATGGATGGTCTCTGGACTTTCGATGTCGTTGAGAAACACGAGGCGAATTCTCGTACAAGGTTCTCTATTTGCTGCTTCTGTCTCGGTGATCGTGCTGCTTCGACGTTGACGGATGCGAGTATGGAGTCTACGTTGTCAGAATCCAGTAGTGCAGCATCGGTAGAGCTCAAATCCATAATCTGTTCATAATCGTTAATGCGGGCAATGACGGTTCTCTTCGCAACATGCTGGACTTTATTTCCAAAATTAGTGAGGAAAACATTCGAACACCCATCACGCAGCCGAACAAGACCCCTTGCCATGCAGATCTCTTTTTCGAGTAAGAGCCCAGTGTTACCGTTTGCTATTCCTTAATGGTCGGCGACAGCTATGCTGGATCTTGGGGGTATCATGACGTCGTCGTCTATAATCTGAAGCCCATCAAATTGTTCTTCACACTCGAAAGTCGCGATGGCGTGCTTCGTTGAGAATGACACACAGGATTCCTGCAACTTGATTACTGCACCGTTCGCCTGCAAAAAGTCCATTCCAATAATTAAATCCCTTGAGCATTCTGACAGGACAATGAAACTGGCGACGTAAGTAAAGCCGCGTATTCCTATTCTAGAAGTGCACCGGCCCACCGGGTTGATAAGGTGTCCTCCGGCGGTTCGAATTTGTGGTCCTCTTCAAGGAGTCAGCACTTTTTTCACTCTTCTGGCAAGCACTTTACACATTACGGAATGGTCTGCGCCTGTGTCTACTAAAGCAGTAATTTCGCAGCCGTCTATAAACACACATAAATGGGAAGCAACGTCACTTATTCCGCAACTGCTCTCACGTCCGTCGTTGTATTTCAGAATCAGCGCTGGAAGCTCTGTTCTTGCGTCGACAGCGGCCTCACCTCCACAGGACACCGGTATTAGCTTTCCCGACGTGGGTTTTCCCGACGTGAGTTTGAGGATGGACGTGGGCTCGGTGATCGATACCTCAGCGGCACTGTTGACCGATGTTGATGTTGCTGTGAAGTCTGCGGGCTTTGGCGTGCTGACAAATACCCCTGGATTTCAAAACGGCGATCACCATTTCTTGGGTAAGGAGCGTTTACGGAAAACCCCCGAAGTCCCGCTCTGCGGTATTCGCACATCTTGTAGAGATGACCAGCTTCGCCGCAGTGGTTGCACAGTCAGGTTCTATCAGGAGTGCGCCATATGTCAGCCTTCCGGAATCTCGTCTCCGGTGGGGACGGCAACAACCGAGCTTCGGGTACATGCGTAGTTGCCGCGACGAAAGTACATCCTGAGGATCCTCTGAGTACCTCGGCGTATGATACTGTCGGCCGCACCAGTGACGACGCTTGCGGCTGTGCTTGCGGGTGATGTTGGCGGACTGCTTGTCTCACTTCTTCGCGAACCACTTCTGCTAACGAAGAGACCACTGTGGGGCCGTTGTTCAGCTGTTGCCTTTGGAGCTCTTCTAGAAGCACAGATCTTACGAGTTCATGTAAGACCTCAACGCTGTTCCCGAACATTGCCGACATCGCACAAATAGAGGCGACGATAATATCGCGGTTGTAGAGTCTCGCTCGTTGTTGAAGTGTCCTTTCCATAGTTGTCGCCTCGGAGCGGAATTCGGCGACGGCGCGTGGAGGGCTGCGAACCAAACCGGCAAAAAGCTCCTGCTTCTTGTCCTTGCTCATGCTCGGATCGGCCCTGCGGAATAAGCGGGGCTTATCTTCGAGATATATTGCCACGCTTTCGTTGTTTCGTTGGCTTCTTGCTCCCAAAGCGGATTCAGCTCTTTCCCGGCGATCTGTGCTCGGATACGTGGCCACCAACTCCTGTAGGAATTCATCCCATGACCGGAGGACAGCTTCGTGGTTTTCAAACCACGTTCACGCACAGTCTTGCAACGCGAAGCAAACGTTGCGGAGCTTTCGGTTTTCGTCCCATCCATTGTAGTCCACGACGCGCTCGAAGCCTTCCAACCATTCCTCGGCGTCTTCGAAGGTGTCGCCGTGAAAATGTTCGGGCGTCCGCGGCTGATCAACAACGATGCGAGTTGAGGCTGTCTGGGATGTCATTTCAGTATTCTCTGCTGCTGCTATTATAGTTTGCTCCGGCAAAAGAGGAAACTCAGGCGGCTCACCACGTAGGATCCGGCTTCGTCAGGAATACTGCGGTGGGCGTTCGGAGGAGTTTCGGGCGGCAGAAAAATCGGAGAGAAGTAGGCTCCGTCATTGCCCAAGCCTACCTCCTTCCTACTCGAACCTGCTCCGAACCCCCTCCGAAAAACTTCGGAGGGGGCTCAGCCCGCGGAGCGCCTTTTGCAACTCCCCCCCCCCCTCCTTCCCCTCGCGCAGGCTGCACCGATTATTGTTACTGTTTTGCTTTTTCTTCTGTACAGTTCCCGTCTCATATCTCAATTCGCTTTCAGCGACGAAACGGTACAAACGAAGGCGAGTTGCTGCAATGCGCTGTCATTGCATTCTTTTTCCCACTTGTTTTTTTTTTTTTTGTCTCTCGAAACGTAAGACCGATGTTATTGCCAATAGCGGGCCGCATAACGGCGCAACCCGACGTTAAAATAAAGGACGGCACGCGCAGCGCGAGCTATATACACGCCCTTTCATCGCTCGCCAGCTTCAAATTTGCGCCCTGTTTACAGCCGCCGAGAGCTACGGAGGACGTTGTGCGGAGGAAACGCTTCGCCTACTAAAAAGGTAGCGAACGTCGCGCCGAGGAAGAGCGCTATCAGTAAAACGGGAGAGGGGGCGCTTTAGCGACGATTTGTTCCTCACGCGAGTTGACGTGTGAAACGCGCCGGCTTCAGTACGGCAGGCAGACATTTTACAGCCCGAAGATCACACTACGAATATAACCCAAGGCCGTTTGTTTCGCCTTTTTATGACGGCACTCTGAAAGCGGCGAAGGATGCGCCAGAGTGCGAGGATAAAGCGCGGGGATTTTTGAAGGGCTGGACAGAGAGGAGGAGACTAAGGCGGGAGGGCTCGAGGAGGATAAAAGCTTGAGTAGGCGAACAATGGAGCGAAAGCGTGGAGGAAAGAAGAGAGAGAGCGGTATACCGCGCTGCGATGCGGTGGCGTGGCCTGACAATGAAAACAAAAGAGGCTCCTTTATGGCCCTAATCCGACTGTCTGTAAAACTGGTTTTATCGAAAACGAGATTTTGCGCTCGGCGTTTTTCTTTTTTTTACTGAGCGAGCGAGAGTTCTCGACGCCAATCCGGTCTGAGGCGCTCGTTGTGATAATCCTTTTAGTCGAACACGAGCGGACGTCTTCGGAGAGGATGGGGGACAACCCTGGCTCCATTTATCGACGACGGGTCCAGCGCAGCAGTGCCTTGAGTGCGGGGAAGGGTAGTTTGGAAGAGCTTGTTGCGTGTGAGGGTAGAGGATGAGGTCACGGCCTTCTAGGAGGGCTTCGGTTTGTTCGAGAGCCCGGCGATGGCTAGAAGTGAGGGCGTACGAGACTGTTCTCGCTGCTTCCAGAGAAAGGAGGCAAAGTGCAAAGCGGGCCGGGAAAAACAGCCACGACTAAGTTGAAGAAAGCACGCCAAGAACCAGCCAGGGTGCAGGCGTAGTGCGACGTGCTTAGTGTAGGGTTGGAGAGGGTCCGCGAAAACGGGATAAGAAATTCCTTAAAGCCCCGGTTCTGCCTTAGCGGTGTTCCGGGCTCTCGCACGCCCTCTCGCGGTGTTCTGGTCGTGCGCGCATTACAGCTGTCCTCTTCGTAAATGCCGGCGGACGCCCACGAGAAGCTAAAAACAAAGCCGCGTCTGCAGCGGAGATGTTGGGCAGACGAGGCGGAGAAGCGCACAGGCAAAATGAAAAGATCAAGAGAAACGACGACAGCTCGTGATCGGCTTAGCTCCTCCTGCGTGTGCTGATGCCTGTACTTTTTCCAACAATGGGCTTTGACGTGCCTGAGCTCTTCTATTCTCTCTTTCATCCTTGTATGGCTGACTTTACGTGTCTGTCGTTTAATTTATTTTTGTTCTTTTCTCGTTGTTTTTTTATTTGCTTCCATCAGTTCGACTTTGCGATGAAGGTTCCCAGCGACTGTGGGCCGTTCCCTCGCTATCCGAAAAGTTTTACGGTACATGAACTTGCTGCTGGTGTTAGCAGACATGCAAAGTTTGAGTGTCTGTCACCGCTCTTAACGGCCTTCAGTGTGCCCACAACCATGGCGAAAACAAGCTCCTTCAAGAAGAGTTCAAGGGGAAAAGGGGCTCTGACATTACAGCGTTAAATGACTACGAGGTATATTACTTAGCCTGTGACTTCGTTTTTTCTTTCGTATATCACTGCTTCCTTCTGTTTCTCGTTCTGTCTCTGAGCTGGGAACTGCGTGCCTGGTGTTAACTAGTTCCACTCCAAAGATTAGCCCGCGACTGACAAGGCCTGCAAGAACACCTCTTACTGCGTTACACGATATTCCAGCCACAGCAGCTAAGAGCTCGAAACACGGCTGCCAGCCAATTACAAATGGTCATCGTCATGCCTTCATCGTCGAAATGTGTCTGCATGTCTGTCTGTCTGTCTCTCTCTGTGTGTGTGTGTGTGTGTGTGTGTGTGCGCGTGCGTGTGTGTGTGTGCGTGCGTGCGTGCGTGTGTGCGCGTGCGTGCGTGCGTGTGTGTTAACTCGTCATACTGGCGTATTCTGCAAATTATAACGTTATTTATTTATTTATTTATTTATTTATTTATTTATTTATTTATTTATTTATTTATTTATTTATTTATTTATTTATTTAACATACCCTCAGGGCCATGTGGCATTATAGAGGGGAGTGGTTACTAAGTAGCATAGTAAAGCAAACAAACGAACAAGTGCAGTGAGTTCTGGTAGTATAATGATTCTCCTGATTATACAATCTTACTACTGTTTCGCGAAAAAGTTTGTTGACGGTGACGGCAGCGATGCTTGAGGGAAAGTGGTTCCATTCCTAAGATGTACGGGCGATAAAAGACTAGTTGGAAGACTTCGTGTGACATGAATCAATTCCTACCTTACTGCAATGATCGACGCGGTTTAGATAAACTGAGGCCGCAGTGTGAAGTCGTCATGAAGTGTGGTGTGATGGAAAATTTTATGCAATAGCGAAAGGACGATCGACTTTTCACTGGTTAGCTGTGAGTGAAACAAGTAGAGTTGTTTTGTACTAGTTCAAGTAAAGTAATAAGAGTAACGTGACTGGGATCCCATATTGCAGATGCATATTCAAGTTTTGAGCTTGTTAGTCTTGTAAAGTTGTAGTTGAAAAGTAGATGGTGCTTCGAGAAAGTTGCGCCGTAAGTACCTGAGCATGCGCTTAGCATTGTTAATGACGTTATATGCATGAATGGTTCAAATTCAGTTATTTATAATGCTTACACTAAGATATCTATAGGACATTACGAAATCTAAGGGAACATTGTAGATGGTAGGTACTAAGGTTACAATTAAATCTGGATATGTACATTATTTTATATTTGTTCATAATCAATTACATTAGCCCCTTCCCACACCAGTCAATTATATTATTGAGATCTGCTTGAAGTGTTATAGTATCATCAGCGTTAGTAATTTCTCATAACCTGCGAACAGATGTATGTCTGAGGATATTGGGACAGTCAGATCATTAATGTAGATATGAAATAATAGTGCTCCCAGCAGACACCCTTGCGGTACACCTGATTTAACTTCAGTGAAGAGAGAGTTACGACTGTAAGCAATAAACAACCGGAAACGGTAGTAACGAAACGTTCTATCCGTTTCGGAAGGTTAGAGTCGATATTCAGTCAGTTTAGTTTAAGAAGTAGTAGTTTATGACATAGTTTATGATATGCTTTACTAAACTTCGAGAAAACAGAGTCAGCGCATGATGAACGATCCCGGATACGGTGCAGTTGATGAGCAAAGATACCAGCTGCGTTTCGCAATATTATGATTTTCGAAAGCCGTGATGTGCAATAGTAAAGTATTAGGTATATACTCTAGAAGGCTACCCAGAATCGTGAAAATTACATGCTATAACAGTTTACAGCAACTACTTGTAAAGTATATGGGCCGATAATTAAAAGGTGAGTTCCCAGGGCCGGATTTATGGACTGAAACCACTTTCCAAATTTTCCATTCCCTTGGAAGCTCAAATGAGTTCAGCGATTCCTGGAAGATGATCGTTCTGTGTCATGGAAGAGGCTAGTGCTTTTAAGGTATATACTGTTAAGGCAGTCGTAGCCACGTGAAGAATGTTACAGTAAACTGCCAATAATTCGTTACTTTTAGTTACCCCAACAATCACAGGGTGCATTGGGAACTATTCGTACTGGTATGCGATAGGAAGTTCAATATTGCCAGTTTTCGAAAACTTACTTGTAAATGAATCACTAAGAATGGTCACGCATGTGTTCCCGGAAACAGAATTTCCAGAAGAATCTTTTAATGAAATAGCATTGTTAGTGGTTGGGTTTATTACTTGCGAACTTTTTTTTAAGATTCGTTTTTTTTCAGTGTTTCAGGTAGTTGCTAATAGATATCTCAAGTGGATTTATGAGTTGCCCAGCGCACGTCAGTAGGGGATGATTTCGCTAAGTAATAGAAACGCTTTTTCCGGTGGAGGGGGGGGGGGGGATAAGCATTTTAGATTAACGGAGTACCATGGTACTAGTTCATTTGAAGTGTGCGGTGAGGGATGTATTTCGCAGTTAATTTGTGAACTTGTGAACTGTATGTGCAAGCAAATCACGGTTAGATTGGACTGAAAGATCATCGAAATTTCTAACAGAATCATGACTAAAATGAGACAGTTCATTATTTATTGCTACGAAGTTAGGTTTCCGATAGTCGCGTGTGGTTTTTCGGTGCTTGGTCTATTTGGGGAAAGGAGCGTTAACTATAAAATTGAACGCGAGGTGGTCACTAATTACTGGTAAGTCTGTAACATGGGATGCGAGGTCAGGGTGTGCTGTAAGTACCAAGTCAACGTCGCTAGCTACATCATTAGAAGTACTGGCGGTCTCAGTAACTAATTGAGTTAGAAATAAAAACGGAGCGTTAATTAAGAAAGTCATCAACCTGTTGCGAGAATGGCGAAAGACGTAATCAACAGGTGTTCTACATTATGCATGGAAGGTTAATATCTCCTAGCAAAAACAAAGGGCGAGAAGGAAAACGAGAACATAGTATGTTGGCAGTGTTATGCAGTTCGTTAATAAACGTGCATGGTGGAACAAGGAGTCAGTAACACGTGCCTGTTATCAGTATAGAGTTACCTAAGGTTAATCTAACCCGTGTCATTTCTAGAGCGATGCTAACCTGGATAAGTGATAATGGTATTCGTAAGGCGTTCTTCTGGCGATTCAGTCCAGATAATGCCTTACGTGCTATTTCAGACCTGCCTTACAACGCATATATGCGTGATACATTTCTGAAGTTTAAAATTTTACGAGCAGACCCTTTACGAGTATCAACTTAAATGTTCCTTTAAACGTGATATGATTATGGGAAGTACTCATATCACAAACATTGCAAACTTGAAACACAACCCAGCTTTTTACATAAATCGACACACTGAGCACTGGTCAGTTCCGCGGCCCCGCACTGATTACGACCTTCAAACGCTCCCCTACTGTCTTCCCTCAACACTTAACAGATATGCAAACAAAGTGATGAAGACACGCATTCTGTATCCAAAAACACATTACAGTAAATATTTTGTGAATGTTAATCTTTTTGTGCGTCACTTGAGAAGTATTTCTCTACCGTTTCAATGTCAACATTTCTGCTCCTGCTGTATGTATCTTTTTCTTAAATCGTGTCACAAGTACGAATAATGAATACGTTGCCATGTTGCTGCCTGTTGTTCACGGGGAGGTGAGACCAGTCACGATGCCATTATGCAGCTTTTATCCTGCCATCCCCACCGCTTATGCACCATCAGTGTACTCATGTGGTATATAAACTGCAATGGCATGTCATTTGAAACCGCGAGCAGTACTTCTCCTCTTCTACGCTCGGTATGGTCGCAGCGGTAAACAAAAAACTGGCGTGCATCTTGAAATATCTCCAAGTCAAGCGCATGGGTTGGCAATACGGTTTCAGTTAAGGCGATTATTTTCGCACGTGTATCTGCCGCGGTTGAGAGAGCGTTATGTTTATTAAAAACACTTCTGGCGTTAGTAAATAGTGTCACGAAACGGTGCCGAAATGTAACACTTCATTTCTTCGTCTTTACCCTGCATCACTTAGACGGGCAACATTTCACTTCGCTTTACCAGCTTCCATTCAGACAAGAAGCTCCAGTGTTCCAGGTCCAACGATCATTCGAAAGCATAGTCCATCAGTGCGTATTTCGAGCTCTTCAGTCAACAGCTTCGGGTCACCTAATGCGCCGTTATTATACTTAGATGTGTTCGGTTCAAATGAGCTTGAACGTATCCGCGTGCCAGTGATCCTACCAAGGCACACGCATTGCAGCGCTGTTAAAATGCGGATCACTCAACTATATTGATTGTTCCATCCTTAATCTCTTGCTTTGCGTGCCGCCGGTGACTTACAATGACGCGCGGGCTACTGAGTGTTTCGTAAATGGCTTCTCGTTAGCTCAATGTGCCATTTGTACGCAGTTACAGGAACGTTGAATTAACACATTCGAGGCAGCATTGCAAGATGCACTGTGGGCCTAATGTAAGTGCGCTCAAACCATTTATTTGTAACCTGCTTCAAATCCACGATGGCAAAATAGGGGCTGTATAACACGCTTTATAACGCGCCCTTTTATGGTAGGCACGGCCTCAAGCTCCTGCCTCGTTTCGACAAATAAATGTGGGCTTTCATAGCATTTCTGCCTGGTCGGGTTTACTGTGAACCGGGGTTATCTTCATTTTTTTTTTCTTCGAGAAGCCTTTGATGTTACAGTTTTTATGAGCGCCCGCAACACCCTTCATTCGGTGCGTCACTCGAGGCATTTACGCGGCAATATTTTTTGTCGGCGGGAAAAACAGCCCAGCAGAGCGCCCGCGAATTGCGCGTCTCATTGTCTGACGCCTCCAGCCGGCGCTTGCGGATTCCTTTTTTTTTTCGGGAGGGCGTCGTTTTCTGCATTCAAGCGCGCTCCAGCAGTATGTCACGAGCAACTGCTATGAATGCGAAGAGAGCATTGCAACACGAAACGGCCCCTTTATGGCTTCTCGCTCGTGCTCGCACCAAAGGCGCGAATCATAAGGAGGTGGCGAAACGCTTCGCAGATTTTTTCGCGCGTGCCTGAATGACGGCGGCTACATAGCCGTCTGGGTCGTTTTGTTCTCGAAAAGGCGTTTTGTCCTCCCTTGTCTGCAGTATCTCTATGTAGTAATGTCCAGCTAGTATAAGGCGTTATACCCGACGCCCTGCAAGTTAATAATGGACGTGTTGCGCAATGACAAGGGTGAATACTTGAATTGAGATAACCATAACGCGTGCTGCTTTAATCCTAAGTTATGCAAGATCCACTTTCGGTGACCTGTATATACAGGCTGCGTCACCAATAGCCTTGTCTTATCAAATCAATATATTGATTACTTCAATGCGGCCTAAACAAAATTATAAGGTTTAATGTCTTTCTTGAGTAACTGCTCGTTGGTTGTCCGCTACCGGAGGATTACGGACTTTCCTCAGGTATCGGCTGGAGATGTTATCCAACCGAACGATCGCAAATGTTCCGACCGTCAACGCTACCAGCGACGGCAAAATTGCATCGGATTTCTTTACAATGTCTGGTTATATATCGAGTCGAAGGATGTTTGCTAGGATTCGTGGTCAACGAAAACCAGTGTTATTTCAAGAGGAGGTGTGGTGACTCACAGCGCACTAGAAATATAGAAACGAAGAACGCTTGGCATGTCTACGACTGGGCTACGTAAGCTAGAAACAAATGTTTGAATAGGTTGACAGGTGTTAGCCTATTGACTTGCAAGAACAGATTAATTGCTCAACTGAAGTAAAGGAAAAGTTATACATGCATAAGTCGGCCAGATAAACAGAACACACTCAGACACACTCACAAAATATGTATTTAATTTGCAGCTCACTCGCACTCACTCACCGACAGCAGATCCAGCCGGGCACGCTCGGGCCAAGTCTCACCAGAAATCCGACTCATCCTACTCATTTGGAGTCGGACTCAACAAAATCGTACTTAGCAAGGCTCACTCGGACTCAAGCTCGCCAAAAGTAGGCTCAGCAGTAGTAATTCTTACTTAGATTTACAGGAAATCGCACTCACCAGGCTCACTCAGCCAAAATCCGACTTAGCCAGGCTAGCTCGGACTAACTCACCAAAAGCAGGCTCAGCCGGATGCACTCGGACTCAGACTCGCCAAAAGGCCGGCTCATCAAGCAAATTCCGAATCGCACTCACTAAAAACATGCTTAGCAAGGCTCACTCGTACTCATTCTGACCAAAAGGAAGCTAAGCCGGACTCACTTAGTCATGCTCACCAGTCGGTGTGAATCAGGTCGTGTGCACACATGAGTTCGCCGACCTATCATTACAGCTAGCCACTTTGCGCATGTGAGCTTAAAATGTTTTGTTACAGCGGCTATACACGAAGCCGGACCAATACACCGGTAAGCTAACTCAGACATTCGCATAATCTGCATGCAGATTCATTTTGATTGTGATTTATCCAAAAAATGCTTGCGCAAACATCAAACCTAATACTTCGAGTAATGTCAGGTCTTGGTCGACAATTGGCTAGTTGCGCGATACAAATGTACGTGTGTTCTTACGACATTCAGTGGAGTAAAGAGTGAGGCGGTGGTTTCGCATGTTTTGTAGTCTCCATATATAGTAGTGAAGAAATAAGTGGAAGGCCTAATATTTACCATAAGGAAGGAAGGAAGGAAGAAAAAAGTGGAGAAGGAAAGGCAGGGAGGTTAACCAGTTTAGCTCAACCGGTTTGCTACCCTTCACATGGGAGCGGGATGGTGGGATGAAAGATGGGGAAGAGAGAGAGAGAGCCATAACACAGCACACACATCATCAGTTAGAGTCCATCCCTCTTGCGCGGCGTGGTACGTGACATCGCTGACACAGACGCCTGTCCAATCCCGTCTCAATATTTACCATACAATATCAACAGACAATAAGACCATGGCAGTAACAGAGGAAATAAACTTACTTTGATGAAATAAAGTGTTGAGTTACACCCTGCGGGTGAATTCCGATTTATTCATAATAACCATACCACCATCGTTACTCCAGCGTCGTCCTCCCTGGTTGTCCCGCCGTCACTGTCACATCATCGTCGTCATACCTCCGTCACAATTCCAGCCCTTACACAAATTTTTATAAAACGTCTATAGGCAGTCCATAGACGTCTATAGGCTGTCTATAGACTTTCTATAAAAACCTTTGTAAGGGAGCGTCGTTATACCATTGTCGTCACTCTAGCGTCATCATCCAGTGGCCGTCACGCGTCGCCATCATGCCATCGTAGTCATTCCACCATGATCATTTTGCCATAGGGATTCCAGTGTCATCATGCAATTGTCGCCGTGCCATCATCGCCGGCTTTTTATTACAAAGTTTGCCCTGCGGCATAAAACGTTTGGTGCCTGCAACTTATATATACATGCATAGTTCGTTATGTTTGATGAAATCTATGCAGGACATCTAAGGGGCGGACCACAGATGCACAAATTGTGGTAAAATGGGTGCAGGCCATCTTGGGCACCAGCACCAGATGGCATCACATATTCTGCGCTTGCAAGCCTTGGTCAAGAGTACAGAGATGCACTTCTTGGCCTATACAACGCATCATGTCATGACGGCCTGGTCCCTACCACGGGGTGATTCAGTCGCGTTGTTCCACTCCTCAAACCTGGCAAATCTCCATTGGAATTGTCATCTTACCGTCCAACAGCACTGGCCAGCTGTGTCGGCAAGGTAATGGAGAGAATGATCGTTACACGGTTAGAATGGTACTTGGAATCTTACAACGTCTGTCCAGAGGTAATGGCTGTCTTTTGACACGGGCGCTCGTCAATAGATAGCGTTATTGACCTTGTAACATATGTACAGCACCAGAAACACCTGAAACGAATCACTGCGACCTTATTCCTTGATGTTAAAGGTTCGTACGATAATGTACATTATCATGCAATTCTGCACGCCTTAGAAGCTGTAGGTATTGGTGGACACGCCTTTCGCTGGATAAGCAGCTATTTGAATGGAAGATCTTTCTTTATTTTGACTGAAGACGGACCAACGCCGTCTAGCTTTACCAGTCATGGTGTACCGCAAGGCGGAGTACTCAGCCCTACCCTGTTCAAGCTGGTGCTCGTTGGTCTCACCCATTCTTTACCGCAAACCGTTCAGCTCTTCGTATATGTAGACGACATATGCATATGAGCTTCAGGAGTGACACGTGTACATGTCCACGCACTACTTCAGGAGGCTTAAATGGCCATGTCAACTTACCTAAGAAGGCAAGGCCTGGAGCTTTCACCTGAGAAATGTGCACTCGTTGCTTTTACTCGCGAAGCGATGGCCCCGCATGCTTTGCGGTTTGATGACCAAACTGCGCGATACAGACGAACGCACCGATTTCTTGGCGTCATCATTGATAGAGGCTTGTCTTGGAGCCCTCACATCTCGTACATGACTAAGCGTTTGGCCACCATTGTGGACCTTTTAGCGTTTCTCGGCGGGAAGTCCTGGGGCGCCACAGCACCATCAACGTTGCAACTATATAAAGCATAGTTATTGGGCTTCCTGTGCTATAGCTTACCTTTACCAGGAAATGCTTGCACTACAAATATCCGCAAACTCCAGAGTAGATGCACAAGCACTCAGAACTTCTCTCGGTCTCCCAAAAACTACGTCATCTATTGCGACAGGGACCATTGCGAGAGACGCTCCTTTGACAGTCTACATTGATACAGATGTCCTGAGAGCACACATCCGACACCTAACTCGGATTCCCTCATACTATCTTGCTTGCTTGCTAACAAAGAGGCCGCATTCAACTTTTGCCGTAAGTATTGTAAAACATCAGTCCTACTTGCCATCACAATTTACGCCTGCTACGTGATTATCGGACCTATGTGGTGTCCACACCGGCCGCAAGTGCAATTGACAATTCCAGGCATCAGAAAGAAAGCTGGAGCGCCGTTGCAAGCTTTGATGCCAGCAACTTTGGAACACATTCACAACATGCGCAGATTCCGGCAACATGTCTACACAGATGGTTCGGTAAAATTCAACAGCTCAGCTGCTGCAGTCATCATCCCATACAAAGGCAATGCGGCCTCAAGTTCGTGTATTGAGAATGGTAGATCCGTGCGGGGATCACGTGGTGGCAGACAACTACACGAAGACGATGGAATGTTGGTAGCTGTGAGTTAATGATAATCTGGCACAGAAATCCTCTGCCACGTCAATCTCCGATCTCTTTTGAGAGAGGGCAGGAGCCTTGAATGGGAATCGCTGTACGGGTAGTATCCGGAGACCGCGCGCCGTTCTCCATAGTTGCGATAAAGGCTTGCGTCAATCTAGTGACTCCACAGATGCTCCATGAAAGGGTTAAATATATTCTTCAACGTAAACTAGGTATAACAGTGACCGTTGTTGCGATGGCACAGGCTTGGACTAACAACCGAAAATGGACTCATTATCCTCCTTATCTCTCATTATCCTCATTATCCATCCTTCATTATTGTGAGAAAATGTCAATTTTGTCCATTTTGAAGCTTTCATGCAAGCTAAAAAGCACTGCATTATTCTCATCTGAATATTTTTCATTCTGGGTTTGTGAAACGAGAAAAAGCTTTTGGAAAAGTTCATTACAGAGGAAATTGTGCTAATTTAAAACTGCCTCACAACCAAATAAGCGTGGATTGCGTCCTGTTTTTTGGGATGAGGTGAAAAGTGCATGCGCTAAACTACAGAAAACTGCAGTTGCAGAAAAGAGCAGTTGCAGCCTTCAATCTCTCAAAATTTTAAAAGTGAACTGTAGAAGTGTGAATAATAAAATTGCAGAACTGGAAGGAATTTTCTTCCCCTATAATAGTCACATTGCTGTCCTGACAGAAACAGTGTCGCACGATACGATACGGGACTGCTCATTTGCCCCATGAAGCTACCGTGTGTTCAGAAATGACTGATAGCAAACGTGGTGGAGTGGCTACTCTCCTTAAACAAGCGTTGCAAATACGAAAAGTGTCTGACATACATAACGTAGAAGGTATATTTTGCAGTGCGTGTTATGGAAAGACGAGGTATGTAATCGACGGTATGCATAGGCCACCCAGCTCTTCCATTCATGGTTTTGATTAATTGAAAACTATCTTGTTGCACATGTAATGCCTGGTTATCTGAATATTTCACATGAGGTTTCGGTTTACCACACTTCATTTGGCCCTCTTTTTCCCTGAAACTTACTAACGGCAATGTTGGAGGAAAGCTTATAGATATCGCGTTTTCTTTTGATTTATTACAAATTCGTTATCAATTTACTAGAGTTTAGAGAAACTCTAGCTCTACTAGACCTCTTTACTATAGGCACGGAAATTGCTGCTCCAGCTAACTATGACGTTCTGCTTAGAATTACCGATCATCAGTCTGCATTGGGTACACTTCCTGACATGTATTAAGTAAAAATTGCAAGAGGGTCTGGTTCACAAACTTTTCATGTGCTGATGATACGTCAATACTTGATATCGTTTCATTTGATTGAGATTCTTTCCAAAGTAGCACTGCTGTTATTCATAGTTTATAAAATTGCTTCAATGACCTTGTAAACGAATGCAATGAATGATTTGTACCACGCATTGTAAACATAAGGAAAGAATCCCTGTATTTCTCGGTTGCAGTTTAGAGGACTACTAAAAAGGTTAAAGAAAGAAAACACAACGCTAAGAACATACGTAGAGTGCACCAACACATACCTGAGCTTTCTTTTCAATTTACAGCATAAGTAACGGCTGACAAGGAGCGCAATTACGGAGAGTAGCTTCCTTGCTTCATATCATCGTCCCCTGAAAGGTTCTGGAGTATTATTTCTCTAGGTTCTCTGACCAGTGATGTTTCTAAATTAGAAATTAGAGATGGTTTTGTCTCTTGCTAAAGCTGTCAATGCCCATTTCAAATGTATTCATCAAGGATAATATTAAACATCATTCTTGAACATTTTAATGTATCGTGTGAACCTTTACTTGATATTACGAAATATAAGCAAAGCGTTCTTTATTTACTACATAAACTTAGTGTAAAAAGATCTCCTAGGCCGAATGGTATACTGAATGAATTCCTAAAGCTGTGTGCAGAATGGGTCTCAAAGCCCTTGACAATTCCATTTTCTAACTCATTGAGCGGAAGCCAATTTACACATGACTATAGATAACTGCCAAAGCCAAGCCTCTTAATTGGAATAGAAAGATACATTGTGTTACTAACTATCGCACAGTTTCCTTAATCTCTACTTCGTGCAAGATTCTTGAACATATAATACACAAGCATATTTCAGAATTCATAGATAAGTGTGATATTCTATCTAGTTCTCAACATGGATCAAGACTCCGCCAGGCTACAAGAAGCATTACGCAGCACGGACCTGGCGGAGCAGCTATGGGCCGTCCAGCGAGCCCACGATGCGGCCAGGGAGTTACAACTCCCGGTCCCAACGTGGGAGTAGCCCGCTCTATGGGACCTTGCGTCCCGTAGCTCGCAGGACCTCTCATTAAAGTTATTCAATCCAATCCAATCAACATGGGATTCCGGAAAGTATATTACGCGTGTACTCAGTTGGTAACCACTGCGCAGGGTTCATGTCTCGCAATGAATTCAGGAAAGCAGATAGATGCAATTCTCATTGATTTTGCTAAAGCTTTCGATAAAGCCTCACACAAGAAGCTGCTCTTTAAGTTGAGTAGAATGCTTAAAAATTCGAACCATGCAAATTGAATTTCAGCTTTTCTCGAACTGAAAACAATGTTTGCTTTAATGCTCAATGTTCTCAGATAGTACCAGTTGACTCTGTTATTCCTGAGGGCTCCCTGCTCCGCCCGCTTTTGTTTGTCTCGTTTCTAAATGATATAATACATGAAATATTCGTAAAAGTTAAGTTTTATGCAGATGGAGTGCATCCTTTATTCTTGATGATGATGATAATATGTGGTTTTTAATGGCGCAAGGGCCAGTTATGGCCAAAGAGCGCCATCCATCCTTATTCTTAAATAGAAAGCTCTCTTGATCAAATTCAATTGAAATGAGGCATTTCATAAGGTTATCTGTTGGGGGGATAATTGGCAAATGTCTGTGAATTGCGAAAGGACTGTTTTTATGAAAATGTCCCATAAATGCGACCCTCTTGCTTTTAGATATTCATCTCGTAACATTCTTCTGTTGGAAATCGAACACTACAAGTGCTTTAAACTTTTTATTTCAAATCACCTTTGTTGGAAGAAACACATAAAATGCTGTAATTAGTCCAGATAAACATAAACTTTTCTTTCTGAGGCGAGTGCTCAAACTTTCTGCTTCTGCTGTTTGTCTTATCGCGTTTACGGCAATTGTACAGCCGACTTTGGATTATGCATCTATCGTGTGGCACTCTCACATTCACAAACTTATTAACAAAATAGAAAAATGACAAAAGATGGCGGTACTTTTTGTTCATAACAGCTTTGGGCGAACTTCTATTGCAGCTTCGTTGGCGAAAGTCAACCTTACGACGCTGACGCAAGGGAAATGAGCGGGAACAAAAACATACCATGCCGGCGGCATTATGTCATCTTTTCGTTTACTTCCACTTCTGTTTTCCTCATTATTTTCTACAGTTCGATTTCAACCATAGCTGATTTCTCCTTGGTGATGAGATGTATATGCACAGGGAAGCACGACACGGAATTAAATGCGCTTAAAGGGATAAGAAAAAGCAAAGCTGCCTGGGTTGCACTACCGTTCTTGGTTAAACCGTTCTTCAATATCAGCTAAGAAACCTTTTACCTTGAGAACGTGTTTCGTAAGCTAAAATATGCTGAGGCACGGAAGATGGGTGGCGAGGCCGCCTTCATTTTCTCGCACCAACTCGCCCTGACGTCATAGATTTTTACGGTGTCTGCTGGAGCTTTTTTTGCTGGAGCATTTTATAACACAAGCTAACTGCTACGTCCCACCATGGCGGCACATCACAGGGTAATTAATATCTGGCAATGGAACTGTAGGGGATTCCATCGTAAAAGGAATGTCCTCCAACAGTTCATTCGGACCCACCAGGAAAAGCCACATGTAATCCTATTACAAGAAACGCTCACGGATACGGTCAGCCTACCGGGCTATAAATCGCATACCCAATATGGTGATGGGAAGAGGGGAATCAGCACATTAGTTACCAACAAATGTGCGTTCATAGCCCACGATTTGAATCTTGAATCCAATAAGGTTGAGCACTCGCTCGTTGAAATCATCCCCAGCGGACAGTTCAAGACAAGTATATTTATACTTAACATATATAGTAGACCCAAAGACCTCAGGCAAAGATTCGCGGCAATTATCAACAAGGCTACAAGCAAGGCCAAGACATTCCCACTACCGGTGGCCGGAGACTTTAACGCTCCGCATCAAGCAAATCCAGACTGAATTGGAGGTAGACAGGATGGATAGCCGCCTCGCTCATCTTCTAGAAGCTAAAACGTCACTGCTGAACAGATGGAAAGGGCAGAAACTCAACCGAAGGCTCCGAAAAAAGATCGCGGAGCTCAACAAAACTATAGAAGATCACTGCCAAACCTTGAGCAGACAACAGTGGGATGAGGTCTGCAATTCCGTGGATGGCCAGATGCGAGTTGGAGCTAAATGGAACCTCCTCAAGCATCTGCTCGATGATACCAACACCAAGTCAAACCAAAGACAAGTGATAGCGAAGGTTCTACACCAGGCATCACAATCAGAGACATTGCAGACCGTACTCGACAGACTCGCTCGCATGTATCTGCCACTGGGAAACTCGAGTGACGAAGACTATCCCCCCTACAAAGGTTCCTCTTGCCCCGAGCTAGATAACCCTTTCACGGCATGCGAAGTAAGGGAAGCTCTCCAGAATCTAAATGGCAGGTCGGCCCCTGGTCCTGATGGCATCCCCAACCGGGCCCTCAGAAACCTGGACGACTGCTCTATAGAATGGTTGACAGAGGAGATTAATGGAATATGGGAACGAGGGCTTGTTCCGGAGTCCTGGAAAATGGCCTCGGTCATCCTCATTCCAAAGCCTGGAAGGCCCCCGAGTCTCTCAAACCTCAGACCCATTTCACTCACGTCCTGCGTGGGGAAGGTAGCGGAACATGTTATACACGATCGAATTTCCAAGCACATCGAGAAACAAGGATTGTTTCCGTACAACATGATTGGCTTTCGTCCGGCCCTGTCAATGCAAGACGTGATGAAGCTTATCAAGTGTCAAATCATTGACAACACCACAAGAGATGTAAGAGGCATCTTAGGCTTAGACCTGGAGAAGGCCTTTGACAATGTATCCCATGCTCACATTCTTAACTCCATCTCCGAGCTCAATTTGGGAGACGCCTTTCACAGATACATTAGCTCGTTCCTACGGGATCGCAAGGCCACGCTCAAAATCGGTGACCTCAAGTCCGAAAATTTCATTTTGGGCCCCAGAGGCACGCCACAAGGAGCGGTAGTCTCACCACTGCTTTTTAACATCGCCATGACGAAATTATCGCAAAGACTCTCCAACATAGAAGGGATCAATCATACGCTCTACGCTGATGATATCACAATCTGGTGCACCGGAGGAATCGAAGGAGCTGTTGAATCAGGCTTACAGGAGGCCGTAGATCAAACAGAGATGTACCTGGAAAATACGGGGCTTAGATGCTCCCCGAGCAAGTCTGAGCTCCTCCTCTACAGGCCAGTCAGGAGAGGTCCCAAACCTAGAGGCTGGAAACCATTGTCAGAAATAAACATCAAGCTCCACACTAAAAGCGGCTGTACCATCCCCAGAGTAGACACCATTCGGGTACTTGGCATGTTCATCGAATCCAATGGCAGTAACAATACGACACTCAACAAGCTCACAGCCAAGACTGAGAACATGATCAGACTTATCAACAGAGTCTCGAATAGGCGTGGAGGCTTAAAGGAAGACAACCTCCTCAGGTTGTTCCACGCCTTCCTCATGAGTCATATAGTTTATGTGGCAGCCATGCACAACTGGTATAACTCCGAGAAGAAACGATTAAACACGCTCATCAGAAAAAGTATTAAAAAAGTACTAGGCATTCCGTTACGGGCGAGTACGGATCTCCTTATGCAACTAGGAGTGCACAACACATTGGACGAGATAATTGAGGCCCAGGAGTCAGCCCAACTGGCCCGTCTATCCTGTACCCCGGCTGGAAAGAAGATCCTGGCGGTTCTTGGGATCAACCCTATCCTCCTGGAAGAGCGGAAATATGAAATTTCAGAAGATCAAAGGAACAACATACGAGTTGCACCGTTTCCTCGTAACGTTAATCCTCAACACGACGTAGGCAGACGCAGAGCAAGAGCCCTCGCCCTCCTCAAGCGTACCAAGGACGATCCCTACTCGGCATGTTTTGTCGACGCCGCCCAATATGGACAGTCGTCTAACTTCGCTATTGCCCTCGTTGACCACAACGGACAGATAGTGAATGCGGCTTCCCTGAAGTGCTCAACACCAACCAGAGCGGAGCAGGTCGCAGTTGCTATAGCACTCCTAGACAACAGAAGATCACAAATCTTCACTGATTCGAGATCGGCGGTCAGGGCTTTCGCTTCAGGATCCATCGCTGAGGAGGCTCACAAGATTCTCAAGGACAAGATCATCTCTCCGCACACCATCACGTGGTTTCCGGCTCACCTCGAACCCCAGCTTGACTCGTTTCCCAATCTTAATGACATTGCCCACTCCCAAGCGCGCGCACTAACCCACCGCGCGGGAGCAGGATCGAGCTCAGACTCCGGGGTCCTCGAGTTTCGGGACACTCTCACTACTTTCAGCGAAATTACTACGCACTATCACCTGGGTAGGAGGACTTATCCTTCCCCTCACAGCAAACTGGCTAGACCTCTGGCGTCCACTTTACGCATGCTTCAAACTAAGTGCTATCCAAACCTGGCCCTTTTCCACACGATCACTCCAGAGGTTTTTAGCTCTACTTGCCCCGACTGTGGGGCTGTTAGCAATCTCGCGCACATGCTCTGGCGATGCCCCTCGTTACAGGGACCCAATCGCATCACAGAAGAAGAATGGAGCTCTGCCATCCAGAGCTCAGACCTTTCCCGTCAAACCTGGGCTGTCCAGAGAGCCCACGATGCGGCGGTTAGGCTCGGCCTACCCGTCCCCACGTGGGAGCGGCCCGCAGCTCTGCCCTAGGGCAAAGCTTCTCAGGACCTTGTTATTAAAGTTCTTTGTCTGTCTGTCTGTCTGTCTGCTGGAGCTTTTACTCTTATCTCATGTAATTTGCAGCACTCCGAAGGTACAAGGTGAGAATGGGCAATAAGGTTGTGCAGCGGAATATAGTTACGACGTTACGGCGCAATTATTGACAGGGTTAGAAAGCATTAGTTTTGCGTGATGCGCAATACGCTAGCTGGATGCGTAATACCTTAGACCCTATAGCGAATGCGCGTCGTATACCATGTATATATTGTCGTAGCGGGTACCGCCAGTAACCGCGATTGCGTAACAACATGGCACTGCGCAGACGGCCTATGCAGACCCCTCGCTTCGAGCAAATCGCATGCTTTCTACTTGATTGCTTACCTGTCTGCAAGCAAGATTTAAATGGCAAAATCAGCCGTCTCATCTCCCTCTGAGGACAAAGTATTTATATATTTTTCCTTATTCTTCGCCTCGATTCTTCTAACTTGCCTACAGGTACGGCATCGAGGTGAAAAAGTTATTCGATTTGAAAGTCAAACTCAAGTCGAACGTTATTTGACAACAGTACATAAGCATACAGTTGCCAGGCGTACAGAGAAAAAGCGCAAAATAACACAAATTACCCTTTGCGGGAGGATCATTGCATTAGCGCTGGTAATGCCTTGGCGATGACGCTCTAAAAGCCCAATTCTCCCATGCTTCATTTTTATCAATTACATAATGTTACGCTCTTGCACAATATGCTACAATGGTGTGATAAAACGTTAATCACTTGGCATGTCTACCGTGGTAAAGCGAAGGGATGGAACATCAGCAGTGGCAGAGCGAGAGAGAAATTTATTGCTAGTGAAAGAGGCCGAAAAGTCGGCATTTACTACTGTGTTCTAACCTGGTACTCACCGCTGTAGTAGGATGGAGGAGAGGGGGGGGATACGAACAAAAATATAATTGGAGAAGGTGAAAATAAAGGTGACGAAGAAGAAAGACACAATTAAAAAAGGAAAAAAATATTGCACAGGCCCTACGCACTGTGGATATCTAAGTTATGCGAATTAGTTTACTAGCAACTAGCAACCGAGTATTTTTTTTTGGCTAACCAGCAGTCTCAAAGAGCCAGTCGTCCTTGGCACGAGAGTAGTATGCATGCGATCGTGGCATATACAGTGGTTAGAGCATTCCGCTGCTGTGGTCGAAGGCAGAGGTTCGTTTCCACTCTCAGTCATGCATTTATTTTAAAGCGAAGCTTTATTTGACTCTTCCCTCTACTTTTCCACTGCTGCTGCGGCTGCCGACGACGCCGCCATTACTGGCCGCTGTCTTGAGCGCCACGTCGGGAGGTGGTTTCACTACCCGTTTGTCTACTTTCACTGCGCTACCTTGGCCCCACAGAAACCCTGTCCACTTCGGCGCGCCTTTCGCCTCCTGTGTGTGAGCTTTGTGTGAGCTGTGTGAGCTTTGTGTGAGTACATAAAGAGCCGACACACGAGTTGCCGCACGCAAGCGCAGGTGCACACAAATTATGCGCAGCCTTTTTTTTAAAGCGAAGTCGCTGACTCCTAGCGAGTACCGCGGTCGCCTTGAGCGCATCATGGTTTCAGAGGCAGAATGCGCGTGCGACGTAGCGCTTCTGGAAGGTGCACGTTGCCTACTGGTCTCTCCGACTGAACCCCTTCGCAATCGATTAGGATGTGATGAGCTGTCTCCGGATTTTCGCTGCAGCATGCACATGACTCATGTAGTTGCGAATATTTCCTTCTTGGCAATCCACTCCAGCGTCAAATAGCAAGGCACCTCCCCTCACGTTCTCGTGCAGATTTTCCCTTCAAATATTTTTCTTGTTATTCTTGTATATCTCAATGGTCTTTTTTTGTTTCACTTCGCAGAAAATTCACTGTCTCTGTTTATCTCACTTTCTTTTTGATGACCCCTGCTTGTTTGTTTACACATTCAATTACCCCGTACTTGCTTTCGAACTTCCTTGACTTTTTCCTCCATACTGTGTCCCCACTTTTCAAATGCAGATACTTTTGTACTTTTGCCACCCGTTTATTTCGATCCGTGTTCCTGAATCTAGCTGCAAAACACATTTTCCTCTGCGATTTTCTCACTTCAAACTAAGCTCAGTGCATGTTACCCTGCACTGACTCATTTGTGGTTTTGCCGGGGGCTACCAACGCTAACCTTTGATCAACTCACAAACCCGAAAAGGTATCCCATATTAGGCTCAGAATGACATTTGGGAAAGTCAGCGCTGGCACCATTACCCCTTTCCAGAATCCACGTACCACCTCGCATTTACTCTGGCACCAAAGTGTTATGGCTGCATTCTGTTTCTCCTTTATTTTGAGGGCATCTTACTGGTGCTTTAGTAAGTGCACTCCCCGCAGAAGCGTCTGCGTCAGCAGGCGTCTGGTGTGATGCGACAGGTATGCGAGCCCACGAGAGTTGTACCCTCCTTCGTATACCCGTGCGCGGCTTAGCCCTGTCCGGTGCAAAGGGGATCCTGGGGGTTGAGCTAGTGCTGAGTGTTTGGACCTTTAAGGCCTCTCAGCGGAAGCAGCACACTTCTTTGGCCTCGGCTTCACGTAGACGGCATCCCCGTACTGCCCCACTGGGGCAAATCGGTAGTTGCGTTTTCCTGTCCTTCTGGCCAACTTCGTACTTCGCTCACTTTCAACCTTTCCCGTCCTCTGTTAAATTTTATTTTACTTTCGACTTCGTGGGCAGCAAGGGTTAACCGTGTGTGGAGCAACTAACCTTGGTTGCACATATTTGGTTATAGCAATAACATACACTTGGCGTCTGCAGGAACTGTTTCTTACAACTCCTGTGGCATCCCCTTGTTGCGCTCCATGGTCGGTGACTGGTGTTGCTGCCGAAATCTCCACAAATCCTTAGGTCTAGTGCCTTCCCACCACTCGCTGATCACCTTTAAAAAAGAGGGTGGACCGAAGATGTGTTCTTGTTCATTGGGCGTCAAAAACCAAACTTCCCATGATTCCACGTTATTCACTCAGAAAAACAGGAAACACAAGTGTGAACGATCTCCCCCGTTCTAGTTTTCAAGTCTCTAGCGGAGGCTCTCGAACAAGGTTACAAGGAGTCAAGGATGGCAAGTGTTGATCTCTTCTTGGAGCAACATCATCAGAAACAGTACAAAAGCACGCCCAGTCTAGTTTCATTTGGGGACGTTCAACTGACAGTAACCTCGCACCGCACTATGAACACCACCCGCGACTTTGTCTCGGATGATGATTTGCTGGAGCTGACTGAGGCTGAACTCTTGGACCGCTTCAGTGAGCAGAATGTCATCAATGTCAAAAGAATTAAGCTGAGGCGGGATGGCAAAGAAATCCAGATCAAGCCCCTGATACTCACCTTCGGTTCAAGTGTCCTACCCGAGTCCATCTAGGCCGGGTACATCAAGCTCCCTGTTATGCCTCCCTGGCAAACCCTCTGAGGTGCTTTAAGTGCCAATGGTTCGCCCACAGTTTCCAGAACTGTCGAGGCCGCCTGACTTGCGCTCATTCATGTATGAGATTAAAAACCTGCCCACTCACACACAAATGACACTGCTGGCACTTTTCAACGCAATTTGGGCTGTGGGCTACCTTGCATCCACGTCGAAAGAAGCTATTGTAGTCCCGATGTTGAAACAGGGTAAAGATCCGTCTGAAGTATCAAGTTGCCACCCTCTAGCACTCAAAAACTGCTTACGCAAATTCTTTGAAAAAATTATAGATCGTCATATTTTAAATTTTCTTGAGGTTTAGAAATTGCTTGATCTTTATCAGTGCGGTTTCAGGGTTGGTCGACTACCGAACATATCGTGAGGATGGAGGCAAACATTCGCGAAGCCTTTATCCATAAGCAGTTCTTTCTTTTCGTGTTCTTGGATATGAAAAAAAAGACAGCACAATTTAGCGATATGGGATTTTGCGAGACCTCTCAGAAATGGGTATTCTAGGCAATATGCTGAACATAATTGAAATTTGCTTATCATGCCGTACATATTGAGTTAGAGTTGGGAACGCTCTATCCAGGTCATTTATTCAGCGGATGGGGGCACCGCAAGGTGCCGTATTTAGGTGTACCCTTTTTATCGTAAAGATGAACTCCTTGTGGTCATGTATGCCACGCAATATGTTTTGTTCCATGCGCGTACATGATGTACAATTAGGGTTCAGATCGTGTAACCACGCAGTCTGTGAGGGGCATATTCAGCTTGGCTTGAATAAAGTATATAAATGGGCAGAAGAAAACGGCTTTAATCCAAATCCTCCCAAGAATTCCTGTGTCTTCTTCACACGAAGGAGAAGCTTATTTGCTGGACTCAGTATAGAACTACACAGACAGCACGTACCGGTGAACACCGAACACAAATTTCTAGGCATCATACTGGACTCAAAGCTTTCATCCCACATATAAAATTTCTTAAGAACAAACGCCTAAAAACAATGATCATTCTTAAAATACTATCGAACTATAATTACGGTAGCGATAGAATCTGCCTCATGAATCTCTACAAGAGCCTCGTACGTACGCGATTGGATTACGGCGCCATTGTGTACCAATCTGCTGCACTAAGTTCTCAAAAGATACTGGATCCCGTCCACCATCTGGGCATCCGACTGGCCACAGGCTCCTTCCGGACAAGTCCTGTGACAAGCCTTTACGTAGAGGCTAGCGATAAGTCACTCCACCTACAATGGTCATATTCGAGCTTTGTGCACTTTTTGAAAGTAAACGTTAAGTTAGAACATCCCTCTTATCTTAGCATAAACTATATGATCGGTGCCAAATTCTCTCATAATCACGCTGCAGTGAGACAGCCTTTCTCCTTGCGTGTGAGGAGCCTCAGCGAAGAAATGAATGTGCCACCCTCTCAACATAGCTTGATTGCTCCAATGCCCCCGTTGCCGCCATAGTACTGGCAGGAGATAGAATATGACACATCATTTGTAGACGTTACAAAACATGCTCCACAGACACATATTCGAAGGTAGTTTCTTGCACTACAATCAAAATATTCATGCCAAGAATTTTACACTGAGACATCTAAGCCTCGTGCCGGCATGTCTTACGAAGCAGTTGGCCCATCATCCTCCGAATGAGACATTTTACATCCGGAAATGCGTATCTTCACGGCTGAAACGTATGCAGTATTGTCGGCTCTCAAACACATAAAAGAAAACAAAGATATAAAAAACTGTTTTCACTGACTTCTTAAGTGTCATAAGATTCATGATGTCGTTCATGAAACATAAAACTCCCGTGCCTAATTATCTTTACTCCTTTCTGTGTACATTGCATATATCTAGCCAGCACATCACCCTATGCTGGGCACCTGGTCATAGAGGTATCGAGGGCAGCATACCTGTAGACACAACCGCTACATAAATGGCTACAAAAGCCACAGACTTTTTAGTAGCTGTCTGAGTAGACTTAAAACCTCTCCGACGAAAAAGGTTAAGTTATTGGAAGCACTCATGGGACACTGAAATATCTAACAATCTTGATGTTATTAGGGACCAGTTGGGGAAATGGCCACCCGTAACAACAACATGACGAACCGAGGTAGTCATGTGTCGACTAAGGAACGGGCATGCATATAGCACACACTCACACCTCTTGACCGGTACTGAACCACCTATATGTGGCAAGTGTGGCGAGAAGTTGACTGTCCTGCACGTATTGCGTGAATGTCGTGAAATACAAGCTACAAGGGGAAAAAACGCTCTCGTCTGCCGCACCGCCAGCAAATTCCACTTCATCCAGCAAAGTTCCTTGGCAAAGACCCACTTTTTGATAGAAAATCAATTTTAGCCTTTTTAAATGACGTTTCTTTATTACCTTCCCTCAATGGGCAAATCATCCTTCAATGTACCTCATATGATTCAGTGTATTTCGTATTTCATATGCGCTTCTTTTCTTTGAACGTATTTATTTGCATTACTGTATGAACGAATTCCCTCCTGCCTGGGTCACAAGTTGGCCTGCAGTATTCTGTAAATAAAAATAAGAAAATAAAATAAGAACATGTTATACAAACATGTGATCCGTAGCTCAGCCTTCTAGCGGAGGCAGCTGCTGCGATTATAGTAATTAGAGCACATGCTTCTAGGGCACGTGCCCCAAGCTTGAGGCATTAGTGCCACCCGTATATTCTTGCATTTCAATCTCACAACCACTTCGCAGCATATATATTTTCTTCATAGCTCACCTCACGTGACAGATGTACAACATACTTTATGCAGTCAGTGTTTTAGGCCACTATAAAGCCAAGTTACATCTATATCATTTGCCATCGAACGCATCATTGAATACCTCATAATATTTTCCTGGCGCTCTTTGGTTATTATTGACCCTTGCCCCATTATACCCTGTACACCATCATCAAGTATTTATACGCTGAGGTACTTGTATTGCTTGGTTATGGGTATGACTTGCTACTCATTTGACACCACGTAATTACTTTCACGTCTTTTCATTAAAGATAATAATTCCCGATTTCTCTGTGCTCAACTTAAGACCTAGATTTGTCGCTGCCTTGTGGCACCTATTCGCGAGTGTCTGTAAATATCTTGCATTGTCCGTAGTCCGGGGCCTTCTGTTGCACCATTTGTCCATTACGCATGTATGATAAATCAAACCCTAATTCACGGTTTTTCAGTCGTATTTCTATGTGTTTAATATGTAGCATGAATAACAATGGAGACAGAGGACATCCTTGCTACAGTTCTTGGTGAATTTCCCCAACTTCATTACATTTTCTGCCTTCCCATACAATTCGTACTCGATTGTCTCTCCATATCTCCTTCAGCAGCTCCACGAAATCGTCATCTATGCATGCATGCTTATAAATATTCCATAACGGTTCCCCGTCTACGTTGTCGTAAGCTCCCTTAATCTCTAGAAATGCTATCCATAAAGGTCTATTCTGAACGTCTGAAGTCGTTATGCACTGAGTTAGTACAAACATATTATCCTCTGAGCGTCTGCCTGCTGTGAAGTCCTTCTATAGTTCCCCCAGTAGATCAGTTTTCTCCACTCACTTAGACAGTTCTAATTAGATGGCTTGCATTGCCATTATATCCCAATGCAAGCCGTAAAACGGCTCGCCTGTACGAGCTCCTCCTTATCATCTTTTCCTTTGTAGATGAGATTGATCTTGCTTTGACGTCATGCAACCAGAACTTTCAGCGCTTTAATCACCAGCTCAATGGCATCAGTCAGCATTGCCTTGCTCTTTGGACCAAGGTTATTTATTTACCGTATTGGGATTTCATCGGGTCCTGCTGCCGTGTTATTAGGGACATTTTCTTCTGCTTTATTCCAGTAAAAGATTTCTATGCTAAATTTGGTCTGTCAGGCTTCTCTGTTGTTGTATTTGTTTGAACTGCGCGTTCTTTTATGCCGAAGTTATCCCTAATAACGTCTCTGATGCACCCAGTGAATCTTGTTTTTTGAAGATGTTAGCGTCTCCATCCCTTACAACCTTTTGCGAATATTAAGTTGGAGCACCGTGTGCTCTTCCAAGCTTCCAGAATCTTTTTTGGCACGCCTTTGTCTGCTTTGGGAATGTTATGCACCCCACGTTAACTTGTACATGTAATTTTCTTTTTTACAAGCTCACTCGCCACCCTTCTTTCTCTTTTGGTCGGTATTTGTTCCATCTAAGGAGCACCTCTTCTTCGGGTAATCCCAACTTTTTTTGGCTTCTTGATGATCCCTAGAAGCCTGCTTAAGCTCTTCTACAGCTTTATTTATTTCGTTGTTACAACCCTTACGTGTTTCCTGTTTACAATAAACAAGTTTTGCGTACAGGAGGCGAGCGCCATCTGGTGGTGCTGCAACGAACCCAGTGGCACACGCGGCGCGCGTACCGCGCTGTGATTGGTTGGCCTATTCGTCGACAGAACAGCCACGCAGCTCCCACAGTCACGAAACTCGGCCAGGTTTTGAGAAGAAAAGCTTCACTTTTAAGGCCTTTTGAGGTAGGTAATACTGTTCGCTTTGAAAGCAAACAAAAGTTACCTCGTTTGATTAGGCTGTTCAAACAACGCTGCGGGTCACCGCCCATTGCTTGCATCGGTGGTTACATAAATTGGACGTCAGTAGACTTGTAGGCAATTAGGTTAAAATACTTTTACGGTATACGACCTTTGTTCTTGTAATGCGGTTGGTAATTCGCCTGGCAGACATGTTCACGATAGAGTGCGCTTTATGCACTTTTTCCTCGGCCAATGTCATCATCATGAGCTGCTTCTCAAAATACATTTGCTGCAGGAAGGGATAATTTGGCTCTTTGGCCTGCTGCATGCGCAGTACCTGCCGGGTTCTCCTGGAAGATGTTGCCGTCGCAGCGGTTCTTCTCTTGTAGGATGTTGTCCATGGCCTCTCACACCGAGTTCCACGTGTCTAGGCCGAGAATGAGTGTAGGTAGGCGCAGCGGAAGCTCGTCTTTCTGGCGTATCGCCACCGATCGCCTGCCGGGTTTCATGGGTAGATGTTTAGGCAGGAGTTGCGGTTCACTGTGTTTTCCTTCGGCGACCACGTGCTTTACGCATTCCACCGTCTTATACGGATTCTCATCCGCCAGCTCCACCTTAAGCGCGGAGCAGGTGATGGTTGTCGTGGTCGCGTTGCCCTTTATTGTCACCGAGCTCCTCATTACTGGAGACAGGCGACACCATGACGCAGGAGATGAGTCGGCTTCTTTCTTGTCTTTTTTCGGCATCGCTGCCGAGAGTGGTGATGAAAAACTTTATTTATACCTCTTTAAAGGGAAGGGGGCAATAGAATAGAGGCTGGCGGGGAGGAGCTACTTGAAGTAGGTCTCCTTTATCCTCTCAGCCCACTCCAGGATGACCTCCTGAAGATCGGGCCTGGAGCTGCGGTGTGTTTCTGCGGGGCCATGTGTGGTGGCTGTCTTGGCCTTTGCCACCTGTGACAAGTAGTGCGCGTAGTGACCATCGGTAGCGTCCATTGGTTGTTCGTTGTTGTCGATGCGTCTTTCACTTCGCTTTCGTTTGCTGTGGTGTCGGGAACATGGATGCTTGTTTGAATCGCCCGGCTCAAAGTGCTCGACGAAAGACCCGGATACTTGGCACTTTCCTCTCTGCTCCACGGATACAGTCTTGTGCTCGTCACACTCGATCAAACTTGCCCCCAAGTACTGCAGTATGAAGTAGTTTTATTGTTAAAAAAAACACTGCACATTCAGAACAACTGCAGTGCGAGACACGCACAGGGAGACTTTTATGCCCGAAATATTTGCGTAGCTTACGCAGCGTTACGTGCCATGTATGAAACGGAGTATTAAATTAAAAGCAGCACGCTCTAGTCTCGCACACAGTTGTGGGCGAGACACCAGAAGCCCAAATAATAGTGCCATCTGTGTGCAGTATATTATCTGGTCTGTTTTCGGGCTGTTCTAAGTGATGATTCACCACAGACGCCCTCGTGATACAGACGCTTCGGCGCTCCCACGCAGCCTTCGTTGCTCGACAACGCTCTCAGATTTCACCTCTGCAGCCTTGCAAACTTCTAGCTGGCTTCCAACGTGGAATCGCTAGAACGAAATGTGAGAACCTCCCCCCCCCCCCCAAAAGAAAAAATGGCTTCTTGATTTTGGAACCAAAGTAGGTCACCGCAGACCATAGGAACATAGTGCCATAGGAACATAAAAATTGGTCACAAATAGGTTTGCAAATATACGGTATTGAAATGTGTTACCGTTGAAAGAAGAGTAAATTTCGAGGCAAGAAATAATTTATTGAGGCCAGAAACTGTATGGTAACGACTTCTTTGTTGAACAAGGCTCAGGAACGCAAATAGCTTGGAGTGGACGAGATAATTATAGAACTACTTCTGACAGTGCCGTGAATGAAGACATCGCTTCTGATGAAGGCATGCTGGATTGTGTGGGGATTTGGGGAATTCGACGCGCCATTGCGCGGGCGCATTTCACCCATGTCTGCAATCCAAAAAGCCATGCCGTTCTTGCTCCGAACCAGTTTTAGCGGTGGCGCGCCACTCGCCATGGTTCGTGGATGAGGGCGGAGCTAGTGACGTCACGGGAGTGGCCCCTGGTGGCTACTGCCGTGACGGTACGGGCTCTCTTCTCCTTGGGACAGCGCCCGGTACGTACGATGCTCTCTCTCATCCGCCGACACCTTTGTGACTAGGATTGAGCTCACGCACGGCGCCTTTGCCCGTGCGGGGAGCGCGTACCTCGTGTTGTTTCCTATCCCGACGCTAAGCCTAAGAACGGGTGCCTAGTGCTCGCGCGAGGTCGTACCACGCCGAGCCACACTCATCGGAGGCCCAAGCCGAAGGAGATTGCCCGAGCTCTCGCGAGTTGGCCCATTGGTTATCGCCAGAGCAAGTAGCATAGCCGCCGGGACTTTTCCTAGCGGCGCGTCCCAGCTTGAGCCTGTGCTCTCGCAGCGACGTGCTACAGGCGCCCCTAGCTGTATTTTTCGTCCTTGGTGCGGGACCCCTTTGGTTCCCCGCCGTCCCGGGACCGGGCGTTTGTGCAGTGTTGGGTGCCGTTGGAAACAATAAACGGTTTCCTTCATTTTAGGGCAATACTGTGTTTTTGCGTGCGTCGCTCGGTAGCCCCTTGTGGCCTGAGCTCGCGCGCAGCGGCGCTAGAGGCTGACGGCTGACGCGGCCCTGTGGCTCGCTAAGCTCGAACCCGCGGTGGTCGGTACTCCTGTGAGACCCCAAGACCCCACAATTGTCACACACGTCACTGAACCATATAGTAAAATTTAGCTACGAGAAACTCACGCATGTGAGTTTATCGTAGCTAAAAGGAACGCATTCTTTCAAATATACTAACACATTTTGAAAGTAACTAAATTAATAATTTGAGGTTTCCATGACAGAGCACAATTAGACAATCCTCCTGAATTCTAACGGTCTCTACAATTTCAGTTGCCGCGCTACCTATAGGTAATCTATTCTCTGGAGAAATAATATCTTTCGGCGAGCGAGAAATAACAGCTTTTGCTTTTGTTGCATTAATTACTAATGAATTTCGTTCACTCCATGCGTTTAGACTCTCCAATGTAGTGTTTAAGGGTGTAGTTAAGGCATCCATGTCGTTACCTTTAAAGAAAATGCTAGTGTCGTCTGCGTACATTATATATTTAGGTTTACCAGTGATTTGAGAATGCCATATCTATGTAAGTTTAAAAACAATGGTCCTAAAATGCTACCTCGCGGAAACCCAGTGGTCATTGCCTGGAGAGAACAGAAGGAATCGTTCATTTTTGCGCATTGCGAGTGGTACTTAAGGTTTAGCTTCAAGAGTGAAAGCTGGATGCCACGAGTACCGTACGTTTCTTGTTTTTCAATTGAACTTTAATGACAGAGGTGACCAAAGGCTTTGGAAATATCTATGAATCTATGCAAATTCCATGTCTCCAATAGATTTTAGGAATATTTCTTTCTGAGCTAGTAAAGCAGTCTCAGTCTGCCCGTCCTTCATAATTAAGACCACATTGTTCTCTAGATATTATGCCAAATATAGTAATAAAATTAGTGAGTCTCTTAAAAATAATTTTGTCCAAGCTCTCTGAATATATCGGTGTTATAGAAACAGGTTGACAGTTTGTAAGTTTATTATTGTCTGCTTTTTTTATACAACACTGTTACAATGGATGTTTGTATTTCTTTTGGGAAACCGTCTACTCGGTAACGGGAAGTTAAAAATGTGAGGGAACAGGAGCGTTAATATAAATTTCATGTTTTATCGGGGAAATCTGAATGCCAGTTATGTCCCGCGCGCTGCTGTTTTTTAGCAGGGAAAAAGTTAAAGCTCTTTCTTGGTCGTTGCTTGGTTCAAGAAAGAAAGTTCTTGGCGTGTTTAGTTTCTGTATGAGTTATGGTTGGCTGAACAACATTTACGAGGAAATAATTGAATCTTTCTGCAAGATCTGAATTTTTTAACCATGCGACCATCTATGTTCATTTAAGTAGTTTCCTGAAGAAGTAGGCGTCCTGTGAAGCAAAGCTTTAATTCTCCCCCAGGGTTCTGCACTCCCATCGCAGCAGCCTGCGTGAAATCGTCCGCTCGACTAATATATTTTTTTTCCTAATAAAAGCGTTGACCTTACTGCGGTATTCTCTAAATGTAAAGTCTAATGTGTCTAGTTTTTAAGAAAATTCTTCTGAACAGATCATTTTTAAACATTCGTGGTTTATGCATGGTTTTCGACTTTTGCAGTATTTCTTTAGAACTTCTTTATTTCAAGTGCTCAAAGTAGATTTGTTTAACGGTGGCAATGACTGTTTCAAAGAGTGAATCTGCCGTTTCTGAAAGAAAAACTGTGCTCCAAGCGCAGCAGGTGTAAGGCGACGGGAGAAACAAACCACAAAAATGGCAGTTTCACCGGAAGGGAGAAGGGCTGATTGCGATAAGGTTTAGCGTTGCGCCCGAACTTCTCTGACGTTGTTCTAACCAAACGCGGGTACGACTAACGTGAGCGCGATGTAGTCGGGTGCGCCAAATTATCTCGCATCCTTAAAAGCTTTACCACTCCGTGTAGGGCCTGTAACGAGATAGCGCAGGCTCCACCATACGCTGCCCGTAAGGATCCGCGCCAGTAAAATTACAGCAGCTTCAGGTTTGAGTGCCGATATTATTTTGCACTTTTAATATTTAATAGTCTGAGAATATTTAATATGCAAGTTCTTCTCCGCTCTTTATTCCAGGGAGGCCGTAGACTCCTCTGCTCATGCGCTTTAATCATGAAGCTCATACACACTGTGGGAGATGGCCTAAGCTCTAAGAACTTTGTTCCTTCAAAACTAAGAACTAAGCAGTTAGTTCCTTCGAGTCACTTTTGAGGCCACTGGTGTTGCAGTGCGCGGGTGCGTAATGAACTGGCGCTTTCTCGGATTTCGCGCGCTGAGAGTAAACAGCGGGAAAAACTCTATAGCGATATGCAACAGCTGTAATAGCGGATTGAAGGGGACATTGCTCAGAGCGCATTAAAATGTCAACCTGCTGCTAGAACTAGCGTCACAACGATAGATATCCCCAAGATATGCGACGATGGTCCCTCTCTCGAAACTGTCGCCTTATACAAGTACGCCTGCCTAATTCGGCTTTATCTTCGTTCCTCACTGTCATGTTGGCACACTCTTAAACTATAAAAAAAGTTTGCACACTTTGGGGCTTGTCTCGAAACCATAATCGTCAGCTATCTCGAGTGCCTATCCATTACTATACGTTGCAAACCCGGCTCATCCAGGTCACGAACAGCGCACTCGTTATCAGCGTGACATAGCACTCTTGACCGAAAAAAAAAGAAGCCCTGAGTTTTTAAGAAAGGGAATACAATAAGACAGATAACTAATATTTGGGGACGAGAGGTAAGACGACTGCCCCAGCAGCGAGCGAATCGACCTTCGTGATACCTCTCGCTTCAACGGGAACTAAGCGGTGAGAATACAGCGCACACGAAGCTATCAGCCCTCGGCGCACTCTGTCGCTATCGCAGATCGACATACGCAGCCGCCGCCGGAGTACGGTTGACCACAGTTGACAATGGTTCGACGCAGACGAATAAGGCACTAAAAAGCAATAACGACTTATCGGAACGTCAGCAGCGCATCTGGCGCCGCCACCTGCAGTAGTTTGCTTGCGTCATCAATTCACCTTGCGCCGCCGTCCGAAGCAGTTCGTGTAGCTCCAGCATTGTCGCTGTGCTGGTGGGATCAAGTTTCATAACATTGATAATGACACCGGGCTGCGTGGAGATGAGCAAGGGGCATAATGCTTACGCATATTAAGGGAACTCCCAGAAGAGCTTCTGCGGGAATTCTTTTAGCGTACGGTGTCAATAAAAATTCATTTGAATGAGTGTTACGATGACATCTCTCGCTGTGAAATTTTCAATGATAATTTAACTACGGCAATTTCTGAAAGTGTAAATTCAGGTGAATTCACTTTTTTCCCCATACACTAACTATACAAGAAAGTTTATGTAAGGATTCTGGAGAAATGTGCTCACAGGCTACTTGACTGGCCCAAAATACACTATACAGCAGAAATCAGGAGAAAGACGCAGGCATTAGCAAGAAACATGTCTCATAAGTATTAAGCAAATGGTGCATAAATTAACGACATTCATAATCAGTCAGTCGCGGCTGACTCTGCATGAAGCTGCGCGACATCAGCTGGATTCATTTGCGTCCCTAAATTACTCCTATAGATCTAGTTCCCGTCGAACGTGTGTTTCTATTCGACGTGAAACAACCAAAAGATCAAAACCGTCACGTCTGATGACATTATTCGAGGTAAAAGCACAGCTGCTACCTTCAATAGAAAAATGGACATCTCCGTCAAGGTTACCGTGACAGCAGAGCACGTTTGCTCACTCAGGGGAGTTATACCTCACTTCCCGGTACCGTCCGTATGTAGTGTACTCCCGTCGTGTTTGCTTTCATCTCGACCGCTCTTGTTTCCACCGCTACAGCGGCCTGGCCATGCTCCCGTAGTGGCTCCCTATGCAGTGCTCTCTCAAAGCCTCGGGGGCCCCATCGTGTCACTCGGAACAACAGCCGAGGGTCTGGGTAATCTCCGCGAGGCCCTCTGGTTCGGCTCCTCTCCCAGGGCTCGTAGCGGGCTAGCGAAGGCAAAACTTCAGGATGCTCAGGTTCAAGGGTCTCTCGCTTGACAACGACAAAACAAGCGGAAAATCCCACGAGACAGGCTAACCGAAGTGGTCGGTCCACCAAGGCGGAAATGGAAACCGTCGAAGCAATTAGGGAGCCTCCTTTCCTTCCCGGCTGCCCGCGGTTCCCTCTCCCGCGTGTTGCTCTCTCCTCGACGACTCGGCGCAGCACTGCTCCCGTCGTTGGGAATAGTCCCTGGAAGAGGCAGACATGCGGCCAAGTGGACGCATAGCTATTTCTCATTCCCCTGCTGTTGTGTGTGGCACGCCTGATTTAGCTTTCTTTCGTTTGCCTAGCGGTCCGTTGAGGATGCCTAAATATTTCCTTGTTTGCACAGCAGCACGATTTACCTCTTCCCTTTCTCTTCTCGCTCGCAGAGGGGCAATGCTGCCTTTCTGAAAGCCTTGCATGCAATGCCTTTTGGCTTAGTTTTGTCCCGGTGTGCGTGCGTGCGTCCTTTCGCGTGTGTGTGTGTGTGTGTGCGCGCGCGCGTGCGTGCGTGTGTGTTTGTGTGTGTTCGTGTGTGTGTGTGTGCGCGCGCGTGTGTGTGTGCGTGTGTGTGTGTGTGTGCGCGCGCGTGCGTGCGTGTGTGTTTGTGTGTGTGTGTGTGCGCGCGCGTGTGTGTGTGCGTGTGTGTGTGTGTGTGTGTGTGTATGTGTGTGTGTGTGTGTGTGTGTGTGTGCGTGCGTGCGTGCGTGCGTGTTAAGTTAAATGACCATGTGTGGTCGCTACTGGGTAAATGTACCCCTAATTCAAACAAAAGGCGAGCTTGTCGCATATGACGCATTACAATTTTTTTTGTAGCGTAGCCTTAAACAATTATGACGTCACCATATAGCTCAATGCACCTGCGAAACCGCTTTTACGAATGGGGCAGAAATGCGTGAAAGCTGTCTCAGGCGCTCCGCGTTTCATTCTAAATCCGTAATCTCTGATAGAAATCTTTGCTATTACGTAAATGAAAATGTTTGCTTGTTGTTCTGCCTCTCAGATCGTATTGTGAAACACCACGTGAGGTCGCGTATTTACGTGACCGTGACGGTGTTTTATTGGAGCCGTTTATCTGATTAGAATGGCAAAGTGAGGCATGGTTACTGAAGAACAGATATTTTATCACGTTTCTTGAAGACAAATGTGCTTCATTAGTTCCACACAGGCTCTATTTCTTTTTTGCTTATTTCAAGCGTTGTGTCCTTCCGAGCACAGTAGCACGGCTGATTATAGTCTGATGAAAGCATATTGACAGTCCAGAAGTATTCGAAGCCATTAATATTTCGCCTGCTGTGCACAATGACTGCCTCCTCGGCGAGGGGCTGCCACGAATCTATCGTGGATTGGCTATGACATACCGGAGCTGCCGGTGACTCTTTAATTCGGCCTTTATTGCTAGATTGTCATTCTCTCTTGGTCATGCGGGTCTTGTGTCACTTGTTCTTCTTATACGTAAGTTTGTGATTATGGACAAATATTCTCCTGGCTAGAATATTTATAGGCCTGCCGACCTGCCCATCTTGCCGGTTGAAAGGAGAAAATACCGCAATGCCCTGGCATTTTCCTGGCTTCGTAAGCACAGTCACGTTGTTGCCCGTTCCGCAATGTGAACCTTGCGCTGGTGAGCGTGCGAAGGCCGGCCCTAAAAAAGCCTATTTGCGATCACCGCTTAACGCCCGTGCGTCTAACGAGCTCGCGGAGGTTGTGAAGGCCAGCTGCGGAGAAAACTCGCTCAAGGTCAGAGGTAGGTGGCCGTGGGGTGAATTCCGTACGCCATTTGGCGGCAAAGATCAGCAAGAGGTATGCAGTGTGACCTACGACGGGATTTTCAGGCCGTTCGGGGTATGTGTTAAATGCAGCGCGTAGGCCTCTTTGTTCCCGCAATCGTCCTTGAAGCCGAAGGCAGTGGTGACCGAATAAGTAGTGTTCCACATTTTGGTTTGTTTTGAGTGTTGAACTTCATTTTGACTGCATCATTTCTTGTCGTTTTCGTTGTCGTGGTCTTTTGTTGTGGTCGTTGTTGTTGTTGCTGCTGCTGTTGTTTGCATCGCTTGCTACATCATTCGCACTCTACCACGTACGTGCAATATATACGCCGTGTGATACACAACATCGTATATGGATGTCACCAACGGCATATTCGTCGGTGTCGTCTAGAACTGCTGATAAGATTTATTAGCGCCATGCTTAGTCAGCTAATTAGTTATGGACTGAACATCCTTGAATGCTTGTCATTGGGCATAAGCTACATATAAATGGAGGAGGTGTTCCGAAACAACCAACGCGGATGTTTCCATCAAAAATTTTTTTGTTCGCACATTTTTTTTTTTTTAGGACCTGAAGGAAAATTGTGGCGTATGCAAAACTGCCAACAATAGTCGTTTTTTCGCTGGTATACGGTCCTCTCATGTGTGTTTTTAATAGATAAGTCTGCATATCGGATTCTGAAATTGTTTTGGGAATACGCTTTATCGTGCTGTAGTTGCTACCATGATCGCTTTTTACCTTCACAATGAAGTTGCTGACATGACTGTCATGCTCGTGCTGGATGTCGGAGCCTGGAGCCTCTCTTGGACAGTCTTTGTTCCTCAAAATTGTACTCGACAGCAATAGATTGGAGGCGCGAAGACGCGTAAAAGCTAACCTCATAGGAGCGGCGTTCGCGTATTTATATATAGGCCGCGGACTTTTTCGAACACAAGGTATATCGCAATGCTTAAAATTTCAAAATTGTGCAGAATTGATCTTAACTATACAGCGAGCCAAGTGCGCTACATAAATCATGTTGAGTAGCCAGAGCCATTTCCAAGCAACATTATGTTACTCGGATCAGTATGTGATCAGATCTGTATTTGTTACGGCACAAACTAAAAGAGTTTGTCTGCTGGCATGCAGTAAGGCATATTACGCTGAAAAATGTGTGATCATGCTTGAAATTGGTGATCTGTTGTATTTTTTATTGGTACCATTTAGAGGAAAATCCTTTGTAGAGGAATCAAAGAAAAGTTTAGGAAAGGCCCTTCCAGAAAAATTTTACTAGACGGCTTCACAATTATTCACAGCACCAGTGAAGAGGCCTGGGACGGCTTACAATATTACTGCATCATAGTGTGACGACTCCAGTTCATGCAGCGAATATCGCTGCGCAGAAGCCTTAATTAACTCGCGAACGGGCATTTCTTTATTTAGACGTGCAAACAAAGTTCGCGCATCATGCTGCACAGAAGCTCGCGATCGCAGTTGAGCGCGAACGCTGTGCTGCTTGCACATTAGGCACGTACTTGTCACAACACTCGCGGCTGACACCCGGGCGTGAAACATTTGTCGAGATGCACGCACTCGTGAGTTCTCGAGGAGGAAGGAGGCAGCGAGGCGTGAGCCACTGTGCAATCACCGTCGCGGCCTGTTCTTTGCAGGGACCTGTGCCCATTCCGAGCTCACCGCAGTCATTCTCAATGCAAGACACGTACACTCCAAAGCACAGGGTTTCGGTGCTGCGGCCAACAGGCGCCACGAATTGGCAAGCTCCCTCCAGTTCGAGTCTCGAGGCGCTTGAGAAGGTGCGATGATTGTGTGACTGCAGTGTGAATAAAGGCACGGTGTGAATGGGCACAACGCTCTTGGCAACAGTAGAATGAGTTCATTTCCTCTTGTACGGAATGATTTCGCTGTCGGCCGCCTTCTTCATGTCCAGCTCGAGATCTGGCGTCGTGCTCTTGATGATGGAGATGATCTCGTCCCTGTACCCGAGCCGTATGCTGTTGAACTTGAACTCCTCGCCCAGGTTGACGACCTTGACCTGGGGCACCGTGAGCCGGACCCGCAGCGTGACGTTCATCTCCTTCCAGGGTTCCACGGCGATCTTCATGTGCAGGTGCGGGTTGAGAAACACCCCGGTGGCACGCACGTTCCTCGGCGGGTACGTGGAGTGCTTGAGCGTGCCTGCGATGTCCACGCGCAGCTCCTTGGTGGTCAGGTTGCAGCGGATCGTGATGCCGGTGGCCAGCGCGTGCTCCTCGTGCGCGCAGTTGCCGTCGCGCTCCAGCTTGTTGTAGCCGGTGATGAAGATGTCGCCGAAGTAGGCCCAGATCTCGGGCCTGCCGGCCACCGTCTTGTTGTAGCTGTCCTTGGGCCTGTACGGCGTCTGGATCTGTTGCCCCAGTTCGCTGAGGACCACGTCCACGTAGTCGTTCACCTCGTCCACCGTGGTGGCTGAAGATGCTGCGTGCAAATGAAATCATGGCAGGTGTGCAGTAGCTAATCAAGTGTAAGAGAGCGGGGTCACGTTTCTTTTTTTCTTTTTTTGCTAGAACGCGCAGGTCCAGAATATATATTCACTCTTTAAGGTGGCTCTGTATGCATATAGACTGCTTTCAGCCCTTTTCCAAACTATTTCTGCCGGTTTCAAGGTCTGTACCTTCGAACCTTTGCAATGCAAAACTTATATGCACATGGCCACATTGTAAGATTTTATTTATTTCCATCATATGACCATCAAGGAATGCCTAAAACATCCCCTAGAGAAAAAGTGAATGACCTCATATGATTCCCTTTTTTTTTCTTTTTTTGAAGTATGCCAAAAAAAACAGATAATTTGATTGGTGCTGTAGATGCTACTCCACATAACAAGGAATAATGCAAAAAACAACGAGGTGTGCTAGGTACCATTTTGTGGTCGTGCCCTGGCCTCAAACGTTCTCGGCGATGTGATTTTCCATCGCGGGGTCTCCATTTCGTGAGACCACCCTCCGACCTCGCTAATGTGGGTGGCAGTAATTGCCCTGCATTGCAATATTCCCCATATATATCTTTGGGGAAATCTTGAAAACAATCTAATTCTGCTTATAATATCTAAAAAGATAATTGACGATAGCATGCCTTTAAATGCAATCACTCGCACTACACAACGTGGTTTTAAGAAGCGGCCCGACAAATCATCACTTCACGGAGAATAACCGATTGTTAATTTGTGTCTCAACAATGCTGTTGCATGCTTATCTTGCACAACAGAGGGGCGTATGTAATTTCTCCAATATGAAGATGTCACCCTTACCGACTAAGACGCATTGATGGTTTTAAGTGCGACGGTATTCATTTGTTATGGTTTAATCATTGTTTCGTCGTGAGGCTAGATCAGAATTCAGCGGATAGACTTGTGGGCGGCTGCAAGTTAAGCCACCTGCAGAAATAAATTATAGTCATGTCCAGGTAATGCTGCAAAATATTCTTAATAAATAAAACTGTATGGTTACGACGCAACGCGCTCCAATGGTTCAACGCTTTTGTGTAGGCACTGAGCAAAGCTGAAGCCATATTGAATAGAACAAGCCATAAGTACATACATATGTACTTATGTAAGTACAACAAACTCATATAAGGTTCAAGTATTCGCCAGCGTTCCCTTGGTGGCTAAAGACATCCACGTAGTCCCTTGTGTATTAATCGCAATTACCTGTACAGCTAACTCTTGCATACAATGATATGCTTAAGCTCTCTATGGCATCAATGTTGTTTGCGTATCTAACTGTCTTAGCTATCCGTGCACCATACACAAACACCGCGAGTAGACGTTATGTGGGGTGCCTCGCGAAATATGCTGGAAGCGTGCGATTATTTTGAGCGGTCAGCTATGGATCACTTAGGTGCAAAGGACTAAAACGCTCTTCAAAATATGTGCACTGCGATTTCACAAAATGGTCTTAGGTTCATTTATACTTGTGAAACACTAGCTCTTGCCCCTTTCAACTTTCCGCATGGTGCAAGTTCACTGAAACTGCGCTAGTTCTTTTTTTGTTTTTTTTTTAATATCGAAGCAAAAGTACGTTCATTGTCAAATGCATACGGGTTATGTTCACTGCGACCGGCAGGCTGACTACGGGGTGTTTAAGGTAGTTGCTTTTGTATTGCGTGCTTTCCTACGCCTGGGCAATGAAAATAAACCTTCTACTACCTAGCCATGGGGCTGGAGTGTTGGGAGTACTGTGGAAGCCACATCGCATGGCCGAAATGCTTTACATGGGAAATGTGCGGCGTAGCCTATAGACATGCATTTGACAGAGGATATGCGTACTCACAAATGCGAATAGGGAATCGTGTAGCTGCATTTGCATAAACTTTGTCTTTCCGTCTCACTGCGCGCAACTTGTTAAAGAATGCAGATAATGTTTCCCTGCAATTATCAACTGAAGAGACCACCCTCCTACCTCCTTGATAATGTGGGTAGCGGTAATTGCCCTGCATCGCAATATTCCCCATTTATCTCATTGGCGAACTCTTGAAAAGAAACTAATTCGGCTTATAGTATCTAAAAAGGTAATTCACTAGATCGAAGCTCTCTGTGAAAGTTCAGCCACCCCTTATACATTGGCAATTTATGGTAAATAGAGCGGCGACAATTTGGGCCAAATTGTCCTTCCGAGAAGAGTCCAATTTCGGATCCCCGTAATCAAATTAAAGAAACTGCATCAGTAATTTTCATCGCAAAGCGACCATTCTTAAGGTGTTTCGGATGACTTATACTTCTGTTGCTCGTATCGCACTTTGCCTATTCCAGTTTTGATAAAATACATAGTTATGAGAAGGCTTTTGCAAAAGCAGCGCAAGGTGCGAAATCACTACATTACATTTGCGCGCTATTGAATTCGCGCATATATTCGAACGCTCTCCTTAAGTTCGCGCTAAACATTTAGGTATAGCATTGACGAATTTTCGCAATAACTAAAGCTTCACATTCGCGAGAACTTGAATTCTCGCTTCTCCGTGGTCTGCGGGTTTCATTTCTCCTTCATGTGCTACTAATAGGTACAATGAAATTGTTCCTACGCTGTATTTCTTCCCCCCCCCTCCCCCCCCCCTCCCCCCCCCCCCCGTACGCCGCACCCCACAAACACACAAACTGCAGCACGACACAAAAGATATAAAACTAAAACGACGCGACACAGGTAGCAATAGTCCAAGAGAGCGCGCAAAAAAAAAAAATATATGAGACTTGGCACCTTATCAGCACATTGCCATCTGCGTAAAATGGCCTATATTGTTCTCTACTATCTTCAGCATGGCAGAAAAGTTAGCAGCCCTTCTTGCCAATGAAAGCGTTTGGTTCGCTCAAATAAGTACATAATGCTTGAAGTCACACGAAATTTATTTCGGGCCCTGACTTTCCCGGGCGTTCTGTATATGTCGTATATGATTGATGGCTTACGCAATTTTTGAGAGCGAACAACCCCAGTCTCGAATAGAAATAACCTTGTCTGTTATAAATAATCTGTCTAGAAGCTTCACTTGATCTCCGCGGTCTTTCTACGTTCCGTCTCAAGTTGCCCTTGCGCCAGTTATAGCAAAACTGGAAGTTATTCTTGCTAACCCTCTTGTCTTACTTTCTTAGTGTGCAACGACGTAGTCTAAAGGCGTATATTGCCGAAATTGGACTTACCCGAGACGAGGACAGCAAGGACAAGCAATGCCAGCATTTCCTGAAAAATTGAAAGTGCGATATTAGAATTCCAAGTAGGCAGATTTGGTATTTCTCTTGCCTTTGCCAAACAGCTGAGAGAGAGATGGAGACACATTGTTTTATGCATGCTGGAGGTGATTGTCTGGACATGCGCCTACTCAACACCCACTTACGACAAGGGTGTCGCATAAGATAACTCGTACGGGCACAATACACACGCAAGCAGTACACTCGAGTAACAAGCAGAAGCAGAAACGCTGACGAGTAACCAGAGTGCCGCAGCACTTGAGCTATGTTCTATACTATTCCTTTATAGTGTTGTTTTCTCATCAAAACTGATGTGTAAATTTTTGAACATCTAACTCTATTCCACTGAGTAATTAACGGACAGAAAAGAACATTTGCCCGTTCACATAACAAAGAGAAATTGACTCTGGGGCACCTTTGTGAGTTTCGCTAGCTTTCTTAATGTTTTTTTTTCGTATCTTCAGCGAGTCGGTTATAACGCCCAACTTCTTCAGTCGCCTACGCCCTTAAGAGACACAAAGATGGCTGTCGGAGATATGGCTCAGTGCACTGTGGCGCACCACCTGCTGCGCGGAGATAATAAAGTGATGCCAAACCTCGTATCACCCAAGGCCGCCTGTGTCGCTTGTTTCGTATGCCACCGAGACTCACTGAGAAACGATTGCTGCATCCTGACAGTCCGCGTATTATCAGAAGTGCGGCCCGACGTCGCAATTAGATTCTCCCTCGCACGAGCTTTCACGTCACCTTCAATTCGTCATCCTCAATGCAAAGAGCACTTCGCTTTCAAAGATAAACGGCTACCACGAAACCCGGACAGAATTACAATGAGCGCGCTGTACCTACGCGCGCGCACAACCGCGCAAGTTCTCGCAGGAAACTGCAGCGAAAGAGGTTTGTTTAGATCAGCCGTTGTCTTCAAAACTGCTGAGCATGTATATACGAAGACCGGAGAGAGCTGACAGCCTAAGGGCCCTAAGCCGTACGGCACGTTGGGAATGGGATTCTGCCATTTCCTTAATAATCAACACGCCATTCGCTGTCCTTGAATAACGATTAGAGGCAACAACAAAAGAAGTACGGTAACAAATGCCCGGCAGAAAGCACTCTCCTCCGGGTGCATGAACTGATTTCAAATGGGGATGTGTCTACAGTCACGCACGTAGCGCATAATGAAGGACTCGCTTGATTTTTTTCTTAAAGTCCTGGCGTTTTCGCCTTTCTTTTTTCCTCTTCCATCACACCATGGCAATCCTTTTCTGAAAAATAGTTTTGCCGGTGTCATGAAACGCCGGATGCCTCTGCAAGGAAAGCTTAGAAAAGAAAAAGAAGATACCGTCTAGCTTTTGAGAAATGCGGCGTCAGTCGATTGCCGCCCATAAATTTACGATAAAAATTAAGGCGATGTCCTTGAGCTACTCGGTACAGCCGAGCATGTCTTCGCGACACGCCGTGTCCGTTTTGAAATTGGATCGCCGTGACTCATAGTCCTGACTCGCGGGTGTAACCAGGGCTTCGCTTTGGCGAATAAGTTAGGCGGCTCGCAGGCAAGGGAGAATAACAAATGTGCTTGCCACAGACAAAGCAAAACTAAAAACAAGAACAATAAAAACTACAATTAACTACTACTATAGCCTTCAGTAGCCAAAATGCAAACCTACCGGCACATTTGGCATTACAGCTGATTGTCATGGAACGTGTCCCTTCAGCGCTCTATAATTCAGAGCTAATGTGCGCATGGAAATTGAGTTGAGTGTTCACCGGTGGACTGGGACTGTGTTGCTGAACAATATACCAAGCAGGTCACAATGTTAGGATGAAGCATAGGTCTCATATTATTAGTGCCTTCAAAGGCCCTTGTTGTCACATAAAACATGCTCGGAAAAAAGAGAAAAGGTCTCGTTATCCTACGTGCTTTTAGGAGTTCCAGGTGGTGTCAATATATTTTAAATGAAAACGCCGCAAGTTTTCCTATGCACCTTACTCCTTAAAATTATTTCCTCATTAAAAGCAAATTTGTCCGAAATTGAAGTACAGCACAGCTGTACGGAATCCTAGCCAAGATAAACCAATACTTCTGCTGAAGCTCGTTAAGAATAAGTCAGTTCTCGTTTTATTACAGATTACAGAGGATCGAGGAAAACAGCTGTGAAATCTACACTGGCTTTTCCATTATTTGCATCCTGTCAAATGATGTCAAGCATATGGACTGCCGTAACCACATTCCGTAAGTTTCTTCTTCATGCGCCACTACGCGTTCAGTTCCTACAAAGGTATCACTGCGTGTCGCATCACATCCATTAGTTACTGTAACGGGCTTTCCATCTAGTCATGTAAAACCTTTTTTTTCTTAGTCGCTTATTCGCTGTACTTGCATAATTAACGATCTTTCCGGCGAAGTCGTCTCTACTCTAGTTCCATTAGTCATTTTTCTCGCAAGAATTTAGCTAATATTCTACAAATAGGAATCATTTTCTTTATGCTAAAAACGCTAGTTTCAACCATTAATTCTCCTCTGGAGTGCGTACTGGGACCTGAGGACAAAAGTAGGTGGGTGTTTAATTAAAATGAGTAAAACTAAGAGGCATTGACATACCTGCCTGAGTTGGTTACCTATGCACTCCACAGACTTTAGTCGTGATTAAGAAGAGAAAAACAACGTTCTCCTTTACGGTAATTGTTTGCACGTGCCTTCAACTTTGCGGAAACAAAAATTTAAGGACGCAGCATGCGTTCCTGACTCCGCGTGAAATTGTTATTGACCCTTATAATGGTCACGATGTCCACGTGGATGTGATCCCACACGTGTTATACAGGCCTTTGTCTGGCAGCTGGATAACCAATGCTTCCAGCTAGCAGTAAACAACGGGCAATAAACGCAGCACTAAACGCGATCACTAGTCAACGCTTTAACAATGAACACGAACACAGTTTTCACGTTTCTCTCACGCATGCAAATTGATCGGGCACTCCCATTTAAGTTGGCAACCCTTGGGCTTCCGACGCTCTCGCGCTATTCTCTTTGGCCGCGCCATATGGCAGCTGGCGTGGAGGTCTTCATCACGCTACTTTCCGATCGGCTTCGCGTGACACGAGCGAGCGTTGCGTACTGAATAAAACATACCGGACGGTAGGAAGCAGTCAGCATAATTACGCAATGCAATTTTCTACTTGCGCTCTTGGCTACCCGAGCGCATTCTTGCCGGCCTCCAAACGCGTATTCTCTCAGGCCTGGACTGTCACTTTCGCCAATGCCGAGACACTTCTGTGTTACCAGCGTAGTCTTGACGTCCCTCTTTTTAGGACCGGACCTCGATCGACGAGCAGCCATTTTGTGGGTATGTCTTACGGATAAGAAATAGCTTCATAACCCTTTGACACTGGCACCCGTTTTTCTTGTTCTCCTTTTCTTGGAAACAGCGTGTTCGCACTAGCCTTCAGTTACGGCTGGCTATAGAAGCTTCGGTTATATGGTTATCCAAAACTCGAAAGATGGTGGCACGTAGATAATATCGTGGTATGCATGAAAGAAATGTGCACCAGTATCCACAGCAGCATCACAAAAGCGATCGCCGCCTTTACACCCACCTTCAATTAACACTGGCTACAAAGTTTGATTTTGCGGTTAGCCAAAAATCTAGTGACTACGTGAAGAGACTTCATTCTCGGGGAAAGCCTGAAAAAATGTGCTCGAACGTGGCCATCAAAAAAATATAATAATAGTAATAAGGACACTCACGAAAGTGGTGTATCCGAACGCCAAACGGTCGTGTCGGTGTCGAAGAGGTGCCGCGCGTAGCCTCGCCGACCTGCCGCTGGCTTCGAACACGTGTGCGGCGACAGTCAGGCTTCATCGCCCCAGCCGTGCGCGCTACGCCACATCTCGAGTCACTTGCCAACCAATCAGGTTCCGGTTAGAAGCCGTATTGCGAGCCAATCGAAGAGAGAAAAAGAAAAGAAAGAAAGGAATGAATGAATGAAACAAAAAGAAAGTAGTATCGTTTCTTTCCACCTCTTTTCGTTCGTTCGTTCTTTCTCTTTTCCCCCTCAGTCTGGATGGACTGGATAAACTTTCTCGTGAAGTTCTCGCACAGGTGGAGACGCCCCGCCGTTGCTTCGTGGCCGATCTGCGGCGGCAATCAGTTTAGCTCCCGTCTTCAAGGCCACAGCGATCGACGGCAGCAAGAAAGGCGGGAGGGTCTCCGAGAGGGTGATCGCTCTCGCTGCTGTCCTTGTGCTGCTGCCCGCACCGAGAGCGCGTCACTCTCAAAACATCCCTCAATTCCGTTATCGCGCGGTGAAATGAACCCGCGCTTTGCAGCGATCGGTGAAAAAAGAAGAGGAACAAATGCGCTCCACGCGTCCCGGCTCACGCAATGGGTGACGGTGGCGCTCGGTCTCAACCATGTCACTGCACAGAGAGAACCGAGTCGTGAAAGATACCAAAGTGAAGAAATCGTGTTTTGTCGGTGCTCCCGGCGGAGCTGTTACGAAGCTTACCTTGTAAGAGACTCGAAACAGCGGTAAAGGATCTGCGGAAGCATACGCGAATCGCGGAGCGTCGTTTCGAAATTGTCTCTTTTTTTTTGCGAAATCTCGTTTGTTCCTTATCTTGCCTGCTGTGTGGGACGCGTGCCTGGTGTATTATTTACGCGGATCCGAAGAAGAGGTTGCGTCGTGCCATTTCTTTTTTTTTTATATTGATCAATCAACCACCTACTAATCAACTATCATCGGTGGTACTCGCCACGATGGCTTAGCGGCTACGGCGTTGCGCTGCTACGCAAGAGGTCGCCGGATCGAATCCCGGCCTCGGCGGCCGCATTTCGCTGGCGGCGAAATGAAAAAAAAACAAAAAAAAAAGAAAACGCCAGTATCCCGCGCATGGACGTTTACATTAAAGATTCCCAGATGGTCAAAATCAATACGGAGTCCCTCACTACGGCGTGCCTCATGATCGAACAGCGGTTTTGGCACTTTATACCCCATAATTCAATTCAGTTCAAACCATCGTTCGTACCTTCTTGCGCAAAAGCGGCTGCAGTATAGAAATAATTCGCTCACTTTCAAGGCATAATTTGACCGGGCCACTGATTCAAAATTTCAATTCCTCGAATTCATCCTCGATTGAGCGAGGGATTGTTTCACGATGAACTCGGGCCTGAAGTAATGTAGTTGTTCCTTTAGAGTGTGGCTTTTTCATACCGTACTTTTGCTCAGTCCGATCGTCAGCTGTGGTAAATATATATCTACTAATACTTTTTTTTTACTACTAAAGGACCTTCGGGAGGAGCACAGAACGTGCGAAATAAAGAAACGCGCTTAAATGTGTTGTCGTTTTAACCATGCAGGTAGTTGTCCGGAGGAAGTGCGTGCTGGAGCTTCTGCGCTTACAAGTGGTGTTCGAGTTTTTGCATTTTTGGCGTTGGAGATTGTGCTAACTTGTGGAGCATTCCTATACTCGAGGGATGCAAGCGTTGCACTCAGCGTAATTAGTACGTGCATTGGAGCAGAGGTATTGGCATGGTTAACCATCCATAAATGACCATAGTACGGGTATCACTTGTCTTTGTGCAACTGTATAGCATCTCGTCAGCGGGTGCAGCGCGCGTCAGAGTATAAAGGCAGCATGCGGAGACGATGATACTCCGTTGGTGACGACGATACTACGCTACGAACCATCATATACGGATGTTAGTATAGAGTAAGGTATTATTTATTTATTTTTATTTATGCTTTATTTGTTTACCTTATTATTATTAATTATCTTATTATTTATCATTTTTATGCTTTATTTATTTATTTATTTATTTACTTATTTATTTATCTTTATTTATGGGCTCATTCCTATAGCCGTTTCGATTGGCGACGCTTTCCGCCGCCACCACCTGTATCCGTCAAAGCCATCGTCAGGCTCCTGCCCACTTTGGGGGAGTGTCCAAGAAGTGGATTAATTGTGTTGAGAAAGAGAAAAATAAAGATTAAGGAGATGTATGAAAAATGCTAGATGAGAAAACGTGCATGGCATCAGAGGGATGCCAATAAATAATAATATAGAGCTTTAGAATATTGGCGGCGAGGAGTTACGGAGTCGCCATCTACCGGAAGCTCCTCGCTGGCGTAGTATGAGGGATCACGTGGCGCGCTCCTCATACGTTTTGCTGTCAGCGCTCACTGAAAACACCACGAGCGAGCTCTGCCAGACATTTCTGTAAGTACTTTCGAAACGTGAGAAGTTTCTTACTGTCTAAATAATAATCTTGGGCAAACTGAAAGCACACAATCGTTTACAGACGCTATCTCTTTACCGAATACGTGCAGTGAATGCCACTGCGCGCGGTCGCCGCGATGGAGTCTCCCGAACCGGCTTCTTGCGTGAAAGGTAGGTAAACGCTGAGAGCAAACTATGTGAAATATGTTCTTATAGCGTTTGTATAACTAAATGGAGCGTAATAGAAAGAAGCCTCAATGCAGCGACCGCGCAGATTCGCAGCGACCGACTGCGCGTCTGCATGCTTGTCCGCGCACTGTTTCGCTTTCTCCGCTCGCGCGTTTTCGCACCGTGCCATGAGCTTTAGGCCGCAGAATATGAGCATTTGACAGTATACAAGCAACCATTGTTGCGTGGGCGCTATCAGAGCTGTTCAAAAATAATTTCATTGTAGAGACTTCGACGCCTACGGGGACTGTGATGTGCCGTCGCGACGATTCAATCTTTCTTTTTTCTAAATTATTTGCCCTTTCAATACTATTTCTCGAGTTGCGTCGCACTGTATGTTTATCGGTGTTCTCAGCGTGCAATTTCCCGCTGCTCCTTTTTTGTAATCCAGTGCATTAATTCATAACACAAACATGACCATATGCCATGCTTTTTTTTAATGTGCTTATTACCGCTGCCTTTCCACTCCACTGAACTTGCCAGTATCTATAGCATCGAGACGTTCATAGACCAAACCGTCATGACATTAGTCGGGCAGCGGACTCGGGCGAGCATCTCAGTGCGCGTTTTCAGAACATCGCAGACCGGGCGCCGTAGCAGAAATCTTCCTCGCGTCTGTGCTTGCTGCATACCCGAGTTGGAGCCGATGACTGTTTGCCGGTTTTATGTTTCGCGAGCCAAGCTTCACGCAGCTACTGGTCCTGCGGCTACGTGTGAATAAGGCTGACACCGGCCTCCGTTACAGGCGTCCGGCCCTGCGGCACCGAGCAGTAGCCTACCATGTTGCGCGCCTTCAAAGGCAGTCACTACCTATTGTAGTGCTTTCAAGCGTTGTAAAGGAGACACGCGAAGCGGGAAAATTTCGCCGCTAAGTGTGGACCGCAGCGTACGAGCGAATTTAAACTCGTTTTCAGCTCGCTTCGGCGCGCCCGAAGCAGCCGACGCGGCCGCTTTGTCCACGTGATCCCTCCTAGCACGTCACGCCGACGGTGGCGCCAGCTTTTCCAGTGGTGGAGCTCGAGGCCAATACGGACCCCAAACGTTTGGAGCCCCAAAGAAATAGTGTCGAAGCCACTGCGCATGCGCGAGACGCAAACTGCGTTTGGGTTTTGCGTCGGGCACGCTATTTCACTGATCTAGTATTAGCCCCAGAAGCTGTCCCAAAAGATTTGCGTCAACAAACATGGCGGCACCCATCGAAACGACGGCTCTAACGTAGCACCAAACTGCGCTCGATTCGTGGCAACGCGTGAAGTTCGCAAGCTAGGAGAAGTGACTGCGGTTAGCGCTTTTTCTCAACTATAGCATGTGTTATGAAGATTGATTCATTAGACGCCGTTGATTGTGAATTCGATTGTCGATTTCATGGCTCGTAGGCCTAGCACGGCTTGGCTTGGCTTGTGAAGGCACGTAAAGTTGGTTAATCAATACTAAGCACAACTAATTGCTTGCTGCTAATAGAATAACCTCTAAATTGTAATCAAACGCGAAACCACGAAAGTCAAAATTACTTTCCTTATCGTAAAATGGTATATTTTATTTAATTATTTCAAATAGTTTTTCTTTGACGCCGCAGTAGTGCTGTCAGCGCAAGACACTAGCCGCAAACGCAAAGCCCTATTCTAAAACTCTACAATAATAATTTCTAATAATAATAATAATAATAATAATAATAATAATAATAATAATAATAATAATAATAGTGCGAAACATAATTAAGGGACAACGATAGATTGATTGATTGATTGAAAACATCTTTATTTACAGGATATTCGTAGAACTCGTGGGTGGGCCGCCTATTCCGGTAGCCCACTGGTTACTGCTGCTGCGCTGGCCCTCCCCACCAGCCAGTGCTGACGGTCAGGATCATCGCTGAGCAGAATAGCCTCCCACTGCTCTTTTGAGGGATTTGGAATGGGGTCAGCTATGGGATTAAACTGGCAAGCCCACACCATGTGGTAGAGGTTAGCTACCGCTCCACAGTGCGGGCATTGCGGGGAGTATAGTGTAGGGTACCACTGGTGTAACTTAGCTGGCGTTGGGTATGTATTAGTTTGTAGCCTCCTAAGAGTGTTCTCTTGCAACTTATTGAGGGATTTATGTGGTGTCGGGTACTCCTTCCTGGCTGTTCTGTATGGTGCGAGAATGTCAGCATACACTGCTAAAGCAGTTAGGTCCCAGCACTCTTCACGGTCATCAGGGGGAGACGCCCGGTATAGAAGAGCTCGGACATGCCTGTGAGCGGCTTCGTTTCCTCCTGGTAGTTCCAGGTGACCGGGAAACCAGATGACTGAGGCTTGGCTGGGTGGATGCTTAGTCAGCAATGACAACCCTCACCTGTGAATTAATCCATTATTGAGGTTGCGACAGGCGTTCTGGGAGTCAGTGAGCACATCGGAGTTGGGGTTAGATGCTATAGCTGATGCAATAGCTGCTTCCTCTGCGTGAGTGGAGTAGATACTTAGAAGAGAACAACCTCCTACCTAACACTCAATTCGGCTTTCGCCCTCACCTATCGACCCAGGACGCCCTCTTGTACCTGTACAAGGATCTCCTTGAGACACCCCCCAAGTCACAGACAAGGGCCATCCTGGCACTTGATTTGAAAGGAGCGTTTGACAACGTTCTGCATAAAAATATTCTTCAAAGCCTCGCCGACACCAACTGTGGCGCCAGAACCTACAACTATGTCAAAAACTTCTTATCAGCAAGGCAAGCCACTATAAACTTCGGTGGAATAAAATCTGATCCCATCACTCTAGGCCCGAGAGGAACTCCGCAAGGGGCGGTACTCTCACCCCTTTTGTTCAATTTGGCTATGAAAGATCTCCGACAACGATAGAGACCGGGTGAAAAGAGCGTTGACTTCCAACTGTTTATGCCACTGTCGATGCTATGCATATGTATACATACGAAGTGGTAGCAGGAATGGAAAAAAATGGGAGCAAGGAAAAAAACAACAATAAGCATGAATGTACAAGGTGATATCACCAAGCTCCTTATCACTAACGATCTAAAAACTGTAGCTCTTTTTGGATCAATATAAGTGATGGCATGCTTACACACCCCTCTCCTGCACGAGCAATCTTTACCGCCGCAATAATCTCTCTGATGCACTGATCTTTGCGTAGAAAAACAATCCCGCTTTTTTGAACTCGGGCATGCATAGGATAGACTTATCACATTTACGGCACTGTAAGCTAAGGTGGGCCCGATTACCGTCGCTTACATTCTTGCTGTGCTATTTTGGTCTGGTGGTTGTGCATCTGCCACTCTGTCTAATGTATTCGCGTCCGCAAAGCAATGGCACGCGATAAGCGGCACCCTCGTCGCAAGAGACAACACGTTTATGGTGTTGAATCTTTCATGATTTTTTTCTCTTTGCTATTGCACGGGTTTCTGTTGCTTAAAGGATTGAGAGTTTTAACGGAGCCGAAAACACAACATCAACGCCTACGCGTTTTCCAACCTTTTTCAGGTTGTGGAAAGCCTGGTGGATATACGGAATAATGGCTATCTTGTGGCGCGCAAGCGTAAAAATTAGTAGAATAAACAAACAGATTAATAAAATAAACAGTTGGAGGTCAGCGCTCTCTTCACCCGGTCTCTATCGTCACCCCTTCATTAATTTTCGCGCTGTTGCATAATTTGCATCGCAGTGGCATTGTGTTCCACCAGGTGCCCCGACGTGTGGCAGTTGCATGTAGCAGTTGCATGCAGCATGTAGCTGAACCCGCTTAACGCAATCAGGCTAGGTGTCTACTTGCCACCGCCCCGTTTCAAAAGGCATGCCAATAAACCATCATCATCATCCTCAAGAGAATCGTATAGTACCACATGTCAAAGAATGTGCAATGTACGCAGCCAGCGTAGTCTCGATACCTTTGTTTACTCATGGGCACACGTCATGGCGCCTCCTCACACGGTGCGAACCACTGCTGAAGAAGCGAATCCTAGAGCTATACGCGCGAGGCTGCAACCAGGCGACGTCGCGCTCAGCAGGCCACTGTACAGAGAGCAGCACAAGCCGCAGCTCGCCGTAGACGCCGAGCTGACACTTCGGATTGTCCTCGTGAAAACGAGGCGAAGAGTCTTCGCTGTGAAGACGCTCCAGTGGGCACTGCCGAAAATGCAGCTCCTATGGAGCCGCTCCTCCAGCTTACGCTGTGGCTTCTACGAGTGCCACGCACGCCTGTGACTTTCATCTATTACTGCAGTTGCGTAAGTTGATTCCGATTGCTTGCGTCCTCTGTTCGTAATTACCAAGGTCATTTAATCTGAGTAACAAACTAAAAAAAAAATAGACTGCATCGAAATGCAGTGTTCGTGTTAGCTATCGAGATGTGTTCGTCTAAGCAATCGCACCTTTAATTAATTGTTGACCGTCAGTGAAACGCTTCGCAACACTGTCGTTTTGTGTTCTTTCTTTTTATGCGTAACCTTGCCACGGGTCTACTCCTGTTTTCGTTATGAAAGCGTTCGTGACCTGACTTAATGTGCTGCAGGCATTTCGCTGAAGCGATGTTCTACTCGGTGGAATTTAGGATTTATCTGGCGATCAAATTGCCACTCGTCCGAGCATTTTTCCCCGTCTGATCAGTAAAAGCAGCCGTAAGCACACGGACCTGGCTTTATACTTTCTTCGCGCACATGAAATCGGACGTTACCACGGGAGCTTCGGCGAAATGCTGCCTTCGAGCACTTCTAAGACATGCATTGCACACACGAAGACGCGTAAGGTCCAGTGTGGGCCGCAGGCGGTGAAATTGTTGCAAAAGGGGCTGGTTTTTTGCTGGTAAGTTTACATTTATTCGGCCAAACCAGCAGAAGTTGCGCACACGTCACGTATAGGAAAAGCGCGCGTGAGGCTCCTATTTTGTTTACAGAAACTTCAAGAAGCCTCCTCTGAAGCTAGGTGATAACTAAAAAAGGTTCCTTTTATTCTAGTTCTGAACTCCCATTTGATGTTATAAAGGTAAGTAAAGAGCCTAAATATTACGGACTTGGAGTAACTTCTCAATTAAACTGTAGATGTGTCTTTGAAAGAGCCGTGCCGGCAAAAGAGTGAATGCAATAACCAGTGCATTTGTGCTTTTGCCCATGCAGTAAAGAGACAAAAAGAACAACTGGCACGTATACAAACGCTCAAAGCACGAAATAGCATATAAAGGAACATCAGCCTGGTCACTTGCATTTTCCTACATCAAGGTGTTGAAGACCTGACATGTCGCGGCAAATAAAGAATTAATAAAGGTTGATGTTCTTAATAAAATAACTTTGAACCGGGAAAAGTAGCATGTCTGCAAAATGTCATAACGCAAACGGGCACATCCAAAGAAATTAATGTATAATTTTTCGTTTAACCTGACCTACTGAATTACAGTAGCCTGACTACTGTGGTATAAAGTTTGTAAACAGGGATAAGGTGCCTCAGACAGGCTGGCCAACATTTCGATAGGAGGACCTATCTTCGAAGATAGGTCCTCCTATCGAAACGTTGGCCAGCCTGTCTGAGGCACCTTATCCCTGTTTACAAACTTTATACCACAGTGTGCTATTCCATCTGTCAGCCCCTTTCTTGTTAGTAGCCTGACTATGTAATTTTACCGGCAACAGATTCAAGAAACGCAAGCACTAATGTGCAATTCTTAATTTTTTTCACGTGCAGCGTTCACGTGGACAAAAGAAAAGCCGAGTTCTTGTGAAGTGCCGATCTGTTTCTCTGGCGCGAAACACTCCGTGTACACGTGTGCTGTTTTCGAGTGCTTTCCAGCCGCGGCACCTTAACGGTGATCTCAGCTGACGTAGCTGATGCGTGGAGTGCGGCACGGGAAAATTCTAATGCTGTCGTCGTGCGATGAGCCGTTCTCGAGCACTACGCGTTCCGTGTTTTGCGGAACGTTTCGTCACTGCGCGATGGAAAAGAAATCGTGCCCGCCTTGAGCACTCGCAGTGTGAGAGAAATTGACAACGTGCCTCCTCCGGTAGAAGCGGCGCTTTTTTGAGCCTCTTGTATGCTAAAGCTTTCGCGTCACTTAACGCGGATGAAAAGAGATAAGGGGGGGTGGGGGGGCTGAAAGAAAAGCAATTTGTCATGAGTCATGATTCTAAAAATGAGGCCATGACTCAAAACGAGGCCACTGGAATATTTTCCGCTATGAGAGCTAAACCGGTCTTTTCAGAGTTGCAATGCAACGAAGGGAGAAACGGAGCCCCAACTCCCGGTGATCTTGGAATTCATGGCGAACAACACGCGTACGAAGTTCTGTATTGCGAAAAATAAACAAAAATATATTTGTACAGTTCTAAACTGGGGTATTCGGCCTTCGTTTACCATGTAAATTTTAAAAAATTACAGTTGAGACGATCAGACATCTGTCTTATTTGCGTATTTCCCAGTCGTGTCACCGCCTGTGCCGATTTGCAAGTGAAACATTTTGAGGCGGAGCTTTCTTTGCTTTCGTGCAGTGCAAAGGCAGGTATCAATCGCACATACGCTTCTGTCTTACCGACGCCAAATGGGTATTTTGAGACGACCGGTCGCCGCGTGTCTAACATTGTGTAACATGGGTTCAGGAGAGAAGGTGCACGCGTTCCAGTTTCCTTTGCACCGAATACGCAGGAATGAAATGGGCAAATTTTTAACATTTGATTGGCCGTTTCACGAAAGCTTCTCTTAGATTCCAAGGTTTGCCTTGGATTCGCATATTGTTGGACTTGTTCTTTTTTTATTTTTTATTATTGTTTTTGTTCGACAAGCGCAGCATGTCACAGTCACTAACTAAAGCGGAATACTCGCAGAAAAGGTGCTGAACTCATGCAGACTCACGCCTAGACTGCACCGAGATAGACCTCTTCGTGCCTTCTTCAAGGCATATTTTTGAAGACGACATGCGTTGCCACGAGGTTAGTGTATGTTCCACGCTCTGAAGACATCACTAACAGTGATACACGCGACTAAAAGGTTTAGTTAAACCATTCAGTTAGCTTCTGTTGGAGACAGAAATGATTTTCTGCTGTGAAAGTTAGAAGAAATTGCCAGGACATACTATCCGCGCATGTTACAGCGGCATTTTTATGCGCCTGTACAGATGTTCTTCATGTTGCATCTTACTGTGTTGTGTTTTTCGTGTTTTTTTTAACTGAAAATGCAATAAACAAGGCACGAGACCAGCTGGATGTCACCTAATGTAATAAACAACATTACCGAAATAGTACAGCCTCATACCACCGTTAAGATAAGAAATGCATGCTATCTGATTGCGAAGTCGAGTCACGCGCATGAAGCCAGGTTCTCGAGGCAATAATAACACTATCTTCAAACCGTATTTCTTACTTGCGTGAACCAAAGATATGAAATTATGCATAAGCCAGAATAGTAACGGGCAATCGTTGGGGAAACACCTGTATGCGAAATATACTGAAAGGTTTGTTTGTTGCACTGAAAGAACGCTGACCAGTATCAAAGGCACCACGTAAGCATATTCGAGGAAAGACTGGTTGTCAAATTTCCATATCGTACTTTACTACCAGCGCCTCATCCCAGTCAAGCGTTTCATCCATGCTCTAGCCCGACTTTCAATATGTGAAATATTAACTGGCTAAATATATAAGAATATAAGGAAACAATAAGCATATTTGTATTCACGTCGCGGAATCAAGCAACAATGACCATACAATCCATCGCAGTGTGGCAATTGTTTGAATTAGCATAGCAGTCCCTTCTATAAAAATTGGCAGTGGCTTAGCTCGGCTATGCCAGGATATACGTAGCGAAAGCTAAGGCATAGCATGGTTAGCCTTGGTTAATCTGGATAGCAAGTCCAGGTTAGCCTGCTGGTCTAGCTATGTTGCGGCGCTTAGCCAGTCCTCCGGCAAGCTGTGCGTCCGTTTCCTGGGCGATTCGTTTCCTCTTCACCTCGTTCTGATGTCGATTATAGGCCTGCTCCTGTTTATCAGAATTGTCGCCGTCCATACTGCCACCTCAACTGTGGCTGCGGCGCACGCGAGCTCTCCATTTCAATCCTCCGACATGTTATCAGGCATGCGACGCAGCTGGCGAAGCGAGTGGAGGCGAGCGCAACGAAGAGGAACGCGGTGTAGGAACGCGGTGTGACGTCATCTGCCTCCTCGGAGCACGGCCATGGCGTAATCACAAGTTTGCGGCCAGCAAACTTTCGCTCTAAAGTGGAAAAGCCGCAAGCTGGTCGGGTTCAATGCCAGTCACATCTCTTCCGACAGTGTACGGCAGCCGAGCTTCTCTAGCGAGGGATCAGGCTCTTAGCCACGCCTAGACCTCACTAGAATCTGAATTACTTGTTCAAAACCGACACGTAGTGTTACATTTACTGACATTCGATCGTTGTAATGTTTGCACAAGGCAAAACAACACAAGGCTCAAGCTCAGTGAAACGTTCATTTGTTGCGGAGACAGAACTCTATGGCAACAGTGACGCAGCAGTAAGCGGACTTGCTGCTTTCAGGCGCCGTATTCCATGACGCTGCCGACTTGGGGGCTACAATTTATGTCTGATGTAGCGCCTTTTATGTCTTGGCCTGTTAGCATCAGATGAAGGAACGCCTCACTTTTGTTTGCTCATCCCTGCTTTCGTGCTGTAATATTAGTTAACACCACGGAATCAACGTCTGTTTAAACCAAAGTATGAGTTTGTGGGGCAAGAAGCGCACTCACTTTTGTCCCCATCAGCAGAACTTGTCTCAGGAATAGTCGGTTTACACATAAAATACTTAGAGTTATCAAAACCGATGCAGGAAAGGGGTAGCCTTCGTTCTGAAGACTTGCACACGTCTGAGAAAAAAAAGCGACCGATTACAATTAAAATTACTTCTTTCAAAAAATGTAATTTGATTGCAGTTACCAAGTGGTGTCCCACAAAAGTGATTCGGCAATTTCTAAAGGTACTCGGTCATCTGAGCATTACTTAACTCCCTGCTTTTATCAAGATTGCTCAAATAAACTAAATAGAATGAGCTGGCCTGGCACTTTCAGTGAGTCCATCGCATGTCATCACTGTTTGTTTATTTTAGCGATGCTGTTTATGGCTAGGGTTCTGCGCATTTTTGTTGTGCGTGTGCAAAAACCATGGGCCGATCCCGGAGATAGAGCTATATACCGGGCCGACCCGCATCGCTTGTCATCCACCTTCACAAAGTAGCATGGCTCATAATGTTCTTCACTGTAAATTGCTTTTAAAAATTTTCTTTGGTAATCTTCCCTAGTTCTGTTCGGAAGGTATCTGCAGCAACACTGAAAACTCGTTCAGTGTGAGTTCTGGGAACAAAGGCTGTGTCGTGCCATACGAACACTTCCCTCACAAGACTGTTATTTGAAATGCCGCCACGGTTGTGCCTGTGTCATCCATGAAGCGTGGCGCTTAACTGTTGCTAGGGATAGGGAACGCACTTCCGTCGGGGTGAGTATGAAACTGTAGAACGTCCACTCAGGTAATTGCCCTAGAATCAATGTTCGAAGTGTTCATCGATATTGAGTCATAGAAGCGCCATTTCAATTTGACGGCCAACATCTGTTGGACCTTCTCCCGGGGTCCTTTATTGGTTAACCATTTAAACCTAAGCGACTGAGTGTAGCTAGTGTCAGTAACCGTTCACCTTCATTGAAAATGTATCCAAATGCGCACTGTAATTAAATATGAAGCTGCATAACACTCAGCCCTAAATATACTGTTCGTATGTTACAATTGCAGAAATAGGTGCATATGAGAAGCGTGTATACGAAACAGATAGGCATGTATGCGTTTGACGGCCAAAGACTTCTGTTTATATTGCTGAAGTCATAGACTGCACTAAGCAAAGAAGGACTGAGCAACAGCTGTTACCGCCTATGAAACCCGCCTGCGGGCGCATCCGGAACCGAGAGAGAGAAAGAGAGATTTATTATTAGAGGGAAGTTCGGAGGTCTGGCTTCCAAGAGAGGCATGAAAATCTGAAAGCCTGCGATGATGAAGGTACGGAGGCATATATCTTCAGGACGCTGATTGTGGGAAGGAAGTAACTCATGTGCGGGTTTTCACCCTTGTGAACACTGCAGTTCCCGACAAATTTAGTTGTTCATAGCTGCGTTGTTTGTTAGAGTTCGTTTCGTCAAAAATGTAACTTGTTACATAATTAGTCAGTGAACAAAGTAATTTAATTCCAATGAGCGCTACCGATTCAATAAAGTAATCCTTGAATCGTAACCGATTCGAATACGGTAACCGTAATCGATTATTAGTAATTGTTTAATTGTAATTCATTACGTACAAGTCTGTGATCCTGTGACCTTTTCTCTGCCTGTCTTGTTAACGCTACGGTTACTGCTTTAAATGCGTCCTCATCATCGTCTTTATGATTTTATGTATTAAGCAAAGGTAAAATAGAATGAGTATTCAACAGCAGCTGATAATGTCTGGAGTTGTTGAGATGATGGACTGGATATCGTGTCCAGCTTAGCATCAATCTTCCTAGAAAGTGCCATTGAACAAACAGCATCGATTTGTAAAGCAGTGATTCTTGTCTTTTATTGCCACGTCTCCATTTACGGTACCACACATGCACACTGCTCGGCTTAGCAGCAGGGCCAGAGCACCTTGCCGGCGCTGTCGGCGATAACCCAAGACAAGGTCTTCTCGATGCTCACGGCCAGGATGTCACGGATCACCTCGTAGTATCCCCAGCGCAGTTTCTGGGTTTCGGGGTTCTCGTCCAGACCAGTGAATGTGGTGCTGAAGTTTCCGAGCTTGGGGTAGGCATGAGCTCTGGGTCCCTTCCAGGCGCCCACGGACACGTAGAGGCGACCGTGGACCTCCGGGAAAGTGGTGTCAGCCGAGACGCTCGAGCTGTTGCGGTCGTACTTCAGCTGGCTCTTGACTTGCACCTGAAAAAGTGTGGCCACGTGCTGTTAAGCCGACGGGAGTGGTACAGTGATCCGAGAGCGTTCCGCCCTTCTTTTCCTTCTTTTTTTGCGTCAGTTTTGCTGCACGCTTGTCCATCGCTTCGAATGGTTCCTTGTCCTAACGATTACTAGAAAAGTTACCGGCACTAGCACGAGCCAAAGCCGCAATTAGGGCGGCTGAACCAGCTGTTGATCAGAGTGCAGTTGCTTATATTAGTGAACAGCATGTCCAAAAGAGTCCATGTGCTAAACGACTTGCCGCCCGTGGCTCCGCTGATGGTGGTACTCGTCAATATGCACTTCCGCTCTGTGCAGTGTGCGTGCGTACGCCCACAGTACATAGCTTCCCTACGGGGCGGCCATTGAGGTCGAAGAATTGCCACGCAATATATGCAAAAGCATAGATTGTGCTTCACTCTTTCTATATGTTATTAAACACATCTTCATGTATCTAATGAGGAGGGTATAACGAACAGCATTAAGGTTTTTTTTCAAGCTAATTTATTATCGGAATTCCTTCGAGTGGTATGGCTAGAGGCTTTTCTGAGGTCTGCTGCACAAGAAGAAAGACAAAAAGAAACGAGAGAGTTGTCCAGATTAGGTCGTCTCGTCTATGATCAGGACAACCTCATGGTTACGCATCTGTATCAGTTACGCACTGCAAACTTGCTTAACGGCAGTGCGGAAGAGCCAGGAAGCTTGGGTTATTGTGATAACCCAAGAGGTGGTCAGCTAGCACAAATCCAGTACACTGGCCAAAGTTTTTAATGGTGGTCGCCACGACATTTTCCACAACTGTCTTGAATCCAAATGTATAGCAAGAAAGCAATTGGAACTATTGGCAGCGCGGTGCTTGCGCGCCATCTGCACATGAGCTCTGCACGTTTTGAGATAAATATGCGATAAGGAAACATCTTAAAGTGTTCTCCACAATAGCAGTCTACAAATAACGCGGCTGATTCAACTTGCCGTGCATGGGCTGCCTCAACGGCCGCTACCACATCGTCAATTTCAAAACGAATGAGTGAAAGCATTATTGTTCTTAGATAAGTAATCCGTGTTGTAAGGAACCCTCGCACCAGGTCTCCAGTGGTGAAATCTTGTAGACACTTTTTCTCTCTCCAGTGTAGGTTATGCCTAGTAGCTTTCTGCATAGATTCACTACGCAATGGCCGCTGAGCTAGAAGCATTGTGTTGCCATACCTTAGAAGCGGGCTTTCTCTCTGTTTGGCAACCTTATCGCCTTGTATCTTACGATTCGGGCATGCTATCTTCCACCTATAAAGCTCAAATAATGTCACTGTAGATTAACTCAAACCATCTAGGTATGATCGGGCGCTTCAAGAGGCAACCTCATCCCCTTACCTTGATTTCTCCATAAGTGACGTTACAGCCGACGTAGACGCGGTACGGGAACCGGCTGTAAGAAGAGCAGTCTCCCGAGCGCTGGATGGTGCTCAGACCCGTGATGGTTGATTTATCGAACTTGACGCTCAAATAGTGGGGGTGGTCTCTGACGCGGAAGCTGAAGCCGGGTATCGTCAGCGGGTCGACGTACTTTGCCTCGGCAGGCAGCTCATCCTTGAGTATCTTGTCCACGTACGCATTGAGCTCCTCAGTGGATTGCTGTTGACTGAGGCCTGCAATAAAAGAAACTTGTGGGTTTATGGAGTTATACCTTATCACTCCAAAGACAACATAGCAGGGGAGAGTTAAAACGGTTGCGCGGAACGAGGCGCTAAACCGTAAAGCGCGGGCTGTTGATGCCATTTTTTGACGACACTAATATGCTGTTGAAGTCGAATACCTGTTCTGTTATACTTCACTAACTTTCATTAATTAGGGACGCTAGTGAATAGTTACCACCAAAACTTATTATGCATTTTTCAGTTAACCTCATTTGTTTGACTGCAAGGGCGAAATGTGTGCCCCACCTACGGAGTCTTTTATATTGGACAGTTTTACAATGGCGTTTGTCGCCTTAAGTACGTAAACGTAAGTACCCTTGCGGGACGTTACGGTGCGTGTCCTTTCAGGTCATTTAATTTACCGTACGGAAACGCAAACGTAAAGAAGACGTTATAAAACAGGGCGCCATCTGGTGCCTCGTTCCAAACGTATACAAGCCAAGACGATCCATTAGCAACCGCCCTGCTGTAGCTATGCGGACGCGTCTCGTTAGGCCTACGGGCGTCACAATCGCCGAACGATCTCAGAAAACGGACGCGCTATGCGCTCATAACTAACTTTTCAGGTTAGTTTAGAGAAATCGAAAGCTCATTACAACAGTTACTGGAGATCAATGCGAGTGGGAACGTAGCCATCACGAGAATTCACGCTGAAGCGGAAGCCATAGATTTCGCCATGTTCAACAACGCCATTTCTTAGAGTATTCTGCGTTGCATTACTGTGTCCTTGTGAAGAGAGTAGCGTTCACCAATCCAGCTTATATCAGAGGCAGCGTTTTTTCGTCTTGCACTGACAGCCCCCCATACCACCTAGCTGTAAAATCGTGTTATGACTTCACTGACTTCATAGGCGAGTTCACTTATCTTATGCGTTGACGACTTTTAGCCAAGAACGACATGTAATATTGTTGTATTCAGCAAATTACTCATACGATACGAACAGCGTTACGAAACCAACTGGTTCGAGCGCGTAGACATATCCTAGTTCGCAACAAAATGTACTAGTATTTCGAAACCGCCCAGTGACATAACGGGTTTCCACTGAAAGCGTCGAATTAATCGCACGAACAGTTTCGCTGGAAAGAAGAAATGCGAATGATTTTGTGAGTTCGCAGACTTTCCTATGTGTTGTCAGTGTACGATTCTCAAGTTTAGTTTTTTGTATAGCTAACTTTCCGTTTGATGCTCTTATTTGGCCTGTCCGCTACCCATGAAAAAAAATAATAACAGGCCACTTTAACGTTAATTTCCTTATTATCGCTCGTCCATTCCCTACAGTAATATACCAGGGCTAAACCCTGTCTATCTACGTGCTCTGCATTACAAAGCAGCCCAGAAATAAAACTTATGAGTCAGGTAAAGCTAGACTAACGCCCGTATGACCACATGAGGATCTCTCACCTGATGGCAATACTACCTCAAACTACCGTAACAGGAGGATATTAAAGAGAGCAATGAGTCAACGGGCTTTTACTCTACGCAGTTCAACGTGCAGAGCATTGTGTAGCTGCTTATTCTGTTAATTTCAAGCACTTCCAGCTTAAGATGTGATCTGTTGGCTCAGATGACGCCTTTACTTTTATTAAACGCTACCTCAATGGCGTCTCCTCGAGAAAGTAATTTAAGCTAAATGAGCTCTTTCGTGGCATACTTCATATTTCTTTTTTTTTCTTTTTGAAAAGCAATTGTTACAACGCGAATCTATTTGACAAAAAAACATAGGCAGCAGTATAATGCACAAACATATGTATACCACACAAATGACATATACAGCTCTTGATTTCCAACTGGTGGATGGTAGCTGGAAGTCGGCGTCTGTATATGTCGTTCTGCGCGTCTTTCTTGCCCAGTATATTGTCGCTGCAATGCTCACTCTTTATCAGAAACTGAGTAGCACCTATCGCGAACTGCCAATACATACTCTCCAAGTAGGAAAAGAGGCTATACAGTATCTTTAGCTGTGCATAACTTAACTTCAATTGGCCATCACTTACGCACGTGACGATAGTGATGCCTGCAACATTACTCCACAAATGCTTTTATCAAGTTGAAAAGTTTCTGCGCAAGTGCAATTCGATTGCCTCAAGTTGCGCTAATCTTGGAGTAACGCATTGCTTACGTTTTTTTCTTTCTTTCTTTTTCGGGGGGGGGGAGGGGGGCTCAAATTTCAGGCTATTCTTGAAATTTTCATACGTTGTCAGACGTTTTTGTGATAGTGTTGAACAGAAATTGCCGTTCTATCTTTCCATTCATGTTCGGCAGTAAAATGGCGAACGAGTGCTGTTTTTTTTTCATGCGTGCTATCAAGACAAAGGACACAATGTAGGAGAACAAATGCAGAACACAACACTCTGTAGCTGTTTCTTACGCTTGACTGTCTCTGCAATCTGTTAGGTTTAACCGCGCATATGGCAAATCAGCACTTACAGCCGCAATGGTGGCTCAGTCGCTATCAACACCGTGCTACTGAAAACGAGGTCGCTGGCTCGGTTCCCAGCCGGGGCCACCGTATTGCGATGAGGCCAAAATGCGAAAATCCTGCTGTACCTTACAGTGTAGTGCAGGTTGAAGAATCTTAGGTAGCCAAAGCCTGAATTAGTACGCCCGTACGCCTTCATAGCCAATTGCGGAGCTTCGGGACGTAAAACGATTACAGCTATTGATGAATCATCGTTTAAGAAGCAGGAGGAGAGGAGACAAAGGAGGGCAAAGACAGGGAGGTTAGCCAGTGTATAGTACCGGCTGGCTACCCTGTGCTGGGGAAAGGGGTAAAGGGAATAAAAGGAGAAAGAAGAAGAGGAAAAAAAGAAAAAAAAGCAAATTCACAGAGTAACGCGAAACTACGCTCTACAACGTTCAAAGGCGGTCACACAATTCGCATGTCCTTAAAAACTTCAACAAAGCCCTTAAGGCCTTCAGTGCCGAAGCCCGTCTGGACCAATGTCCTAGAGCTTTTTCCTCTGTAAAGGGGCGATTGTCCAGTTTTGCGAGAGCGGTCACAAGCACTGTTCTTCGCACTGCGTAACGGGGACAGTCACAAAGGAGGTGTTCAATCGTCTCCTCGCAGCCGCAGGTGTCACAAGTAGGGCTGTCGGCCATTCCGATACGGAATGAATGAGTTCGTGAACGCCACGCCGAGCCACAGGCGGCACAGAAGTGTTGCTTCCGCTCGTGGCAACCCTGGTGGTAGGCGGAGTTGCAGACGTGGATCCAATTTGTGGAGACGTGCGTTCGTGAAGTCACTGGTGTTCCACAGATTTTGTGTAAGCTCGCGGGCGAGGGAGCGAAGACTTGTGGCTGCATCTGTTCTTGACAGTGGTATGGGTATAATCTGGGCGCCATCATGAGCCGACCGGGCAGCGTTGTCCGCACTGTCATTTCCTGAAATTCCACAGTGACCCGGTATCCACTGGTAGATGATGTTGTGTCCCTTGTTGATTGCGTGATGGTGGAGTAGTCGGATGTCTGCGACTAGTTGCTCATTAGGTCCATGGTTGAAAGGGGACATCAGACACTGAAGAGCTGCCTTTGAGTCACATAAGATGGACCATGAATGTGATGATTTCTGAACAATAAACTCCAGAGCAGCACGGATAGCTGCGAGTTCTGCAGCCGTCGATGATGTAATGTGAGATGTCTTGAACTTGAGGGTGACGCACTCTGTGGGAATCACCACTGCTCCAGCTGAACTATTAGAGGATACAGAACCGTCAGTGTAAACGTGGATGCGTCCTCTGTGTTGTTCATGTAGCACTGAAAGCACGGTTTGTTTGAGGGCAAAAGTTGACATCTCTGTTTTCCTTTTGATACCGGGAATAACAAGGACAGCCTGGAGTGGATGGAGGCACCACAGCGGTTGAGATGGTCGTGCTGCAGGCGTGAAGTTTGACGGTAAAGTTCCATTGTTGGCGGCAATAATCTTGCTAAACGCTGAACGAGGCCGAGCGGCAGGAAGGGAGGCGAGATGATGCGATGGAAGTCGGGCGAAGTGCCTGATATGCATCCTCAAAGTGTCGACTTGAAGATACGTGTTGATAGGGTGGTCATGCGTGATGGCTATTGTTGCTGCCGTGGACGCACATCTAGGAAGACCAAGGCAAATTCGCAGAGCTTGAGCTTGTACAGATTGGAGGGCACGGAGGTTGGTCTTGCCGTTCCCGCCCAGTACAGGTAAGCTATAGCGCAGGAGACCGAGGAACAGTGCGTTATAGAGTTGGAGCATCGCACTCACAGACGCACCCCATGACTTTCCCGCAAGAAATCTGAGCACGTGGGTTATCATGACTAATTTCCTTTTTAGGTAGGAGATATGAGGACTCCAGGAAAGGTCTCGGTCTATTATCACTCCTAGAAAGCGGTGCGTCTTCTCGTAGGCAATTGGCTGTCCATTAATTCTGATAACGTATGGTTTCATTGCTTTACGCGTGAAAGCGACTATAGAGCACTTCTCGCAGGACAGCTCCAGACCTCGTGCTCGAAGATAACCTGATATTAGTGTGGCCGCTTTTTGAAGTCTGGCGCGCACCTGAGGACGCGTCGCTCCTGATGACCAAATGCATATATCGTCTGCATAGATCGACACATGGACGGATCCCGGAAGGGTATGAACCATGTCGATGAGCACCAGGTCAAATAGAGTGGGGCTCAAGACTCCGCCTTGTGGTACGCCTCGGTAGGTTTTGCGTTGTGATGACGCACCGTCCTCTGTTTGCACAAAGAATGACCTGTCCTTCAAAAAGCTGGATATCCACCGAAAAACAAGGCCGCCTAGGCCGACATCACCCAAGGCGTTCAGGATGGCTTGATGGGTTACGTTGTCATATGCGCCTTTAACATCCAGGAACATCGCCGCTGACAGCTTCCTGAGGCTTTTTTCGTGCTGAACAGACGAGACAAGATCTATGACGTTGTCTATAGAAGAGCGTCCGCGTCGAAAGCCTGCCATAGCGTCAGGATATAACTTGTAATGTTCTAGATACCACTCTAGACGCGTCAGCACCATCCTCTCCATCACCTTTCCTAGACAACTGGCCAGAGCAATGGGACGATAAGACGCCACGTCTAGGGGTGATTTACCTGGCTTGAGCAAAGGCACAAGGCGGCTGGACTTCCATGCAGCTGGAACTTCTCCTTCACGCCATGAATTATTGTACACGTCTAGAAGTGCATGCTGGGCTGTGTGACCGAGGTTTCCAAGAGCTGCGTATGTCACCCCGTCAGGCCCAGGCGATGAGGAACGTCTGCACGCTGCCAACGCCGCCTGCAACTCCTCGATGGAAAACAGATTGTCCATACGAGAATCCCGCGAGATTGGAACATCACGGGGATCACGTGTAGCGAACGATGACGGTAGACCAGCGACCTTGACACAGAAGTCGTCCGCTACGTCGAGCTCTCTGCGACCTTGGTAGAGAGCCAGGCATTTGAAGGGGTGGCGTTGTTGCGGTGATGTTCGAAGACCACGCACTGTTCTCCATATATGTGACAGGGGTTTATGCGGATCAAGGGTATCACAGAAGGTTTTCCATCTTAGAGACTGCAGGGCGTTGATCCGACGCTGGATCTTCTTCTGTATGCGTCTCGCCTCCCTTAGGTCGTAGATGGACTTGGTGCGCCTGTACCTTCTTTCCGCGCGACGGCGGATTGCTCGAAGCCGCTCCAATTCTGCTTCGAATTCAGAGAATTTAGGAATAGGCCTAAAAGATCTTGTGGCTTCTTGAGCAGCGGCGTTAATTAGCTTCTCGATGTTGCCAGGCAGACAGTCCCGGATCTCTTGGCAATTCTTCTCCATGAGCAACGTGTATTTAGGCCAGTCGATGTGATGAAGAACTGTAGTAGAGTGTGACTTGCGTATGCCGTCGATTTTAACATACGTTGGAACGTGGTCACTACCACGCGTTTCGTTGTCCGTGAACCATTTCACACTGGCACTGAGGCATCTTGAAACAAAAGTCAAGTCCAGGCAGCTGCTGTATGTCAATCCCCGCAGAAAGGTGGGACTGCCATCATTTAGACAGCAGAGCTCATGGTCCGACGCGAAGGATAGTACACGTCTTCCTCGACAGTCCATCTTTAAGCTTCCCCATAGCGGATGATGCGCATTGAAGTCGCCGGTAATAACCCATGGTCCAGGTGTCGCTGTTAAAATTCCACCTAGTCTTGCGCTGTCAAATCGACTCGAAGGTGAGATGTAGGCACCTATGAGCGTGAGTGCGACGTTCTTGCATTTTATAGTCAAACACACATACTGATTGTTGTCATCAGGTGCCACTGGGTGTAAAACATATGTGAAATCGCATCTGATATAAACGATGACTTTGCTGCGGTCGGTACAGGTGGCGGACATGAAAGCTTCATATCCTGATAGGCGGATGGCGCTCTCAACGTTTGGTTCACAAATGACAATTATTGGAAATTTGTTCTTAAAAACAAACGGACGAAGGTCCGAAATGCGCGATTTAATGCCTCTGACATTCCATTGGAAGATAGACGCTTCCTTGACCTCTTTAAGGAACGAATGTAGAGGAGCAGCCATGGTACTTCTCAAGACCGGAAAGTACCGGATACAGGGCATCCAGTATTTGAAGTGCGCCTCGAGCCGCCGGAGTGTGTATGGCGGTCAGTAGTGCTCGTAGCGTGTTCATAAGGGCCCTTATCATGGTGACAACTTGTTTGTCGTTGTCTTGGTTGCTGCCAGAAGGTGAAGCATGATTCGGCGAGCGTGCTACATCTTGTCGCTCCGCTGGTGGATCTAGCCGTGGCAATGGCGGCCACTCCTCGCTTGAGGCAATGAGATTGGAGACATTCTGCTGAGGAACGTCGTTGCTGCTATTGCTAGTTGTATGCGGAAGTGTCTGGACTGTCAGTGGACGCGGTGCATCCTTAGCAATAGCAGTGGGTTTCCTAGAACTCCGGCGACGTGAACGTCGACGTCGCACCTTAGCGGCAGCCTCCCTGTGCGAGGAACCATCCCTGACCATTTGCCTCAAGACTTTCGCCTCATTTTTCACATGTGGGCAATTCTTCGAAGTTGCATCGTGAGAGCCCTGACAATTGGCGCACTTTTGGTTTTCTGCACGACAGGCGTCGGAGCTGTGCGACCCAGAGCACCGGGAGCACACGGCAGCGTTTGTGCAAACCGCACTAACGTGCCCTATCCTTTGACATTTCCTGCACTGAAGCGGCTTTGGCACAAAAGGCCGTACAATGTGTCGGAAGTGACCGACCTTGACGTGGGATGGTAGGCTGTCTCCTTTGAAAGTTAACTTGACACACTGCGAGTTTCCCAGGCGACGGGCTTGCAATATGGCAATTCCCTCTGTCGCCGGCTTGATGAGTATATGCAGGTCAGCATCGCTTATGGAATTATCTACGTCATACACAACGCCGGCCGTAGAGTCATGATGGTCTTGTTTATAGCAGCGTACGTTGATGCTATCCAGCACCTTAACGTTGCTTAGAATGTCTAGCGCGCTGCGGTTTGTGACATCTATAGCGAGGATGTTCTTACGGGCGTTGATCCTTATATCTTTGATCTGACCCGGAACGAGTGCCTCGAGCGATACAGATGTGGCTTGGCGGTTGATCCGGTTTAGATTGTCGCTAGCAGCCACAGGCACATATAAAATGGTGAGGTCTGATGGCTTTCGCGTCGGGATCACAGTTGCCTTACTTGTGGAAGGAGACGTCCTGACGAGTCTTCTCTTTGCTTTGTGCTTCGCTACGGGCACGAAGTCGCTGTCATCCGAGGTTTCATCACTGGTCCCTGAGTAGATCACAGTGTCCTCGCTGTAGGTGTCACTCGGGCGACTAGACCGCTTTCTCGGTGCGGTCGCTGTTGACGTAGAAGGACCAGGAACCTCTCCAGGCGACTCCTCGTCCATCGCCGTAGTTAAGGGAGTGGCGTCTCCCACTAAGTAGCTTCAAATTCACAGAGACGAAAAGGCAGCGTTCCACACAGGACACTTCGTCGTCGTCTTTTTTTTAAGAAGCAGAATGTTCTGCCATACTGTGCTCGATCAACAGCATAGCTCCGTTCTGGCCTATATATAATGCAGCCACAGTCACATTAGCTCCGCATTCGAGTAACTGCTCTCTGCTGAAATTGTAATAATTTGTATTCGACTATAAGACCCTAAATAGAAAAAGAAAAGCTTTTGGAAAAGCATTCTCAATATGCATTGCAACACGTATTGTGGTAGCCTGAACAACACTGCGAAAGTTCAACGACGAAACTCGCTTTGGAAATTTTTAAATTTGGTGCAGTAAGGACCATTAGGATTCAGTAGACTAATACACGGAAATTCAGCTAGTCAATCATACTAACGCCCACATTATTGCCGAATGGGGCAAGCTAATTACGAAAGTGTCTGTTAAAAAAAAAGGTTGAAAGTCGCTCTCGGGACCTGCTTTCACCAAATAGTCTGCAAGCTAGAACGGTTCACAAAAGAGTGGCCCCACCTAATGCTCGTAACGAACGTAGTATTAGCAAACGAGGTCGTAAACGTACCAACAGTGGTCGTTGCCGAAAATCTTCGTGAATTACCCCTCGTAGACTATTCTTACGGTCGATCCTTCAGAGGCCAGACGCCACATGCCGCATCTAAACGTGTCGTGCATTCAAAGCAATGCTTTCACAAACTTAACTTAAGATGCCATAGTCACTACGCAAACGAGGCTTGCATACACGCTGCACGCTCCATGGCAGACAGACTCAGGGCGAACAATTACGGTCGGAATGCGCATTATTAACTAAAATTACTTAATTAAATGCGTAACGTGCACTTTTATGATCCGCACACATTTTTAAAACCTGAAGACAATTTTATCCTAAGGCAAATGTCCCCATCATATTCATCCCGAGCTTTTCACTTCGTACTCTCGAATAAGCGCTACTGCACATAGCGGAGTATTTTTTGCGTAATCGTCTGTTTTCGCCATACGTTATTGACAGGACAACTGATATCAGCTTTACCTTCCTTTTACACTGGCGCGGAAAGCTCAAGGAATTCCATCGCTCCGGCTCTCGTATTAACGATGACCCCCTCCTCGCCCCCCCCTTCCCCAATACTGCCCTATTGTTACCTCAAAGTACGGAAATCAGCGGCACAGGCTGACAAATTTCGGGATGAACATTTCGGAACAAGAATCTGGAAAAAAAGAAGTAAAGACAGAACTTGCCTAAGGATACTAACTATCCTCAAATTTCCGACATAAATGTGCACCCCAGACTCGTAGATAAATAGGTATTTTGTGTTGGTTGCGCACTTTCCAAGTATATATATAATTTCCCCATAGCATGGTGTGGCTGCCAAGAGGTCCGCATTATACATGCGTGCTGCGTTTTTGCAGCTCGCATACCATTTAAAATACTAGCGAAAGCCAAGCTTCGCCGACGCGCTGCATACATAGCCCTGTACTTTCAAAGGTAGTAGCCCGCAGTAGCAAACCGCGTCGCCGTGTTTAAGAAGCGTTAACTGCGCTAGACGCTCTGCAGCCTCTGTGCCGTTGCCGGCGCTATTCTGGAACGATGCCTAACGTAGCGGGGTTGCTTTTTATGGCCCTTCGCGCAGTGCAAGAACCGTTATGTTATGCTAGGGACGTCCATTTCCTCTGCTGGCGGCGGACCAGACGGCATATCTTTAAGCAAAAAAACAAAATGAAACTCACCTGCCAAGAGGAGAAGCGTGGTTGCGAATAGAATCATCCTGCTGCAAAACAAACGACACTTCAGAGATGCGGCACATATTTTTCGGAGGTTAATAACAGCCTGCATGTCTCAGTAAGCAAGCAAGTCTACCGGTTTTACGGAAGCTACAAAGCATGCAAACTGTTCTTTTTATGTTTTTTATGCGTTGCATATTGCAATCACTCAGTTTAGTCCTTGGGCGCGGCCGCGCAGCCACCATTGAGGGTATGAGCCATTGTTCATTGCTGCGCGTCTCATATGTGGGTCTATTCTCTTTTAAGTTTGCTATGTTTGTTATTAAGTTGCTTCTATTTTTATGCGTTGTATGTTGCAATCACTCAGTTCAGCCCTTGGGCGCGGCCGAGCAGCCACCATTGACCTTAAGCGCAACCACGTGACGTGACGTCACGACAGCCGGAGGAAAAGCTGGGCCCCAACTCGCGCAATATGCAACGCATTCTTGGCTTAACCAAGCTAAGCCTGGCCGTTCTTTTTTTTAACTTTTGTGGATAAGAAGTCACCTATTCTGCAAGAGAGCAGTGTGTATTCGGACATTTGTAAACCTAAGCCAGCGCCTTCAGACCGGCATACCTTATTGCGACGAAGTTCAATCCGATGTAGCAGTACGGCTTGAGCTGTCGTGACTGTACTGCTTAATACGCACGCCATCTCACTACGCCCTTAACTGAACCAGGTTGTTTACTGTGAGGTGCAGTGCACGTTCGTTTCAAGGTACGCCTTCTCGACTACGAAGGCCACGTGTCCAATTCATCGTGTCATTAAGGCAATACACTAAGCCTCTAGCAAAGGAATTTTCCAAAGGCGTCCGTACCAGCGCACGGCTGGAATGAAAGTATGACAAAATTCTAAAGGAAGTGTACAGTTTCGAAAACGCTTGTCTTCCTTATAAGCTACACTTCAGCCGCACTTCGGATTCGAGAGTAATATCAGCTAACGCGCAGTATGTCTACGTGTTACCCTATGGCACACTCATGAAACCTCCCATCATCGTTTTATTTGCAGCTACAAGTGGTAGTGTCATCACCAATTTCACAATTACAGAGGTTATGAGGGAGTTCCCGCTAGAGAAATTAGCAGCGAATGAGTACCGGTGCACGGAACAAGTGACAAACCGTGTATCTTACTTACCTTGGTGGTGTGCGTGCTGCTTCGGGAAAGTGACTTCGCACCGTACCTGCTCGCGTCGCTGCTTTATAACTCAAAGTCGAGCCGTCATGTGGTCCGTTATCAGCTTGCAGGAAAAAAAAAAATACATGGCATCCTGCCGCAGCCCACATATAGAATGTGAGGTGTTTGCGTCCCGCCGATCGTTTATCGATGCTCAATAGATAAGCGTCGCGCCACAGTTGTCTGCACGCAAATAGAAAAAGAAAAGAAGTGCTCCTCCGAAGAGATAAACGCCTACTACACAGAAAGCACCCTGATTGTACATTGTGTTGAGCCGATAGCCGCGTTTTTTTTTTCTCAGCTGAGTCGGGCGATACCTGCAGCGCGACGCATAGTTGTCCAGACACAGGTAACCGGGCGCTTTCATTTCGCAAAATAGCCGTGTCAGACAAAGTGTGCAATAGATAGAAGGGTTCATGCTGGTTGCGGTCTATATTCTGATATCATAGCTTCCGGTGAGTGGCAATCAATATTATTACAAAAGTGCGTCGCAAAAACATGTTGACTTTCGGAAACAGTCATCAGACACACCGCTGCAGCGAAAGGCAGGCGCGTTTGCTAGATAAATTGCAACCGGTGAATGTACAGGCGCGGGTCAAACTGCACTCTTGCGCCCTCTGACGAAGCGTGCCCTAGTGTGCGAACATTGTCACACATGTGTGTGTTTTTGGGCTGGCATGCCTGCTCATACGCCCACTTTAGGCCAGCCTACTGTCGAGATCAACAATGAGTGTAAGAGATTATACTGGGAGAGCAGCAGCGCCTGCTTCGGGCGGCGGAGTGTGTGGTTCCCTGTCGCACGTCAGGAAAGACCCTATGGGAGGATTTGGTGGACTATGTTCTAAAATATTCAGATATCCTGGGAGCCTAGGTTTTTTCTTCGTGTTTTTGGCATGCTAATATAATGCCATCAGTATGTCCCAGTGGATCTCTTGTACAGAAGAGACTGATACGACCAGATTTGTTACACACATAGGTGCTAGATAGAGAAGCTTCAAGGGAGAGAAAAAAAAATTGAGATGCATACAAGGATGGAAAATGGGAAACATCTATCGCATACCTGATTAACTCAAGCAGGCTCATGTACTAATTGTCACCGCTCCGTTTCAAAGGGAATGCCGATAAATGGTAATCATCATCATCATCATCACCACCCAATCCTGGTCATACCTGGCACGGTTCCTGAGGGGTCCGGAGTGGGAACAAGGTCGCGAGTGCATACGCGCATCTTTAGTCTCAAAAATTTGTTTACCCCGATGGGAACAACCTCCTAGCGAGGAGGAATGCGTCAGAGAATTGAGCATGCGTAACGTGCAGCGAAACGTCGCATCCTTTCTCAACACATGCCACAAGGCCAATTGACGCAATGAAAAACAAAAGAGTATGTATTCAAAGCACGTAGGTGGGCCCTCTTCCAACCATTGCCACGCAAGATACGGCTATACATAGCTGCAGGGTCGTAAAATTTGCAATACCACGCTTTGCAACCGGTGTGCTGCATGGCTTGTCCCCTCCTTGCCGCTTGACCCACGTGGCCGCAAACCGATCTCATTAGCTGTTTAATACCCCGTTATCAGATTGACGTTTCGGTACAGTAGTAAACACGATGAAACGATTGCATAATAGTCTCATGCCTGCTCTAATGCACTTTTGTTGTTGTTTAGAAAGCTCAAACAAATAGCAATGTTGGCTACATGAGCCTTGAAAAGTTGTAACCACCCATTCCCCCGTAGATGCGTACGGGCATGCCGCAGCTACGCAAACATGTTTAATCTATAAGAAAATGTTAACAATAAGAAAAACAAAAGAAACAACCAATATGCACCCGCGTTAGACAATAAATCGCATCCACTGTGCAACAAACACGCTACTATACGCGTAACACGTGAATGTAACTAGGGATCCACAAGTACGTACTAATGTTTTGTAAACATTAGTACATACTCGACATACTAGGACATACTAATGTTATGTAAACATTAGTATGTCCTAAAGATACTAATGTAGAAGCACATCCGCACCAAGTGAACTGGATGGCCGGAAAATGCAGCGATGATCTTTGTTCTTGAGGCCTCATACGGTAGCGGATTGGAATGAGCACAAGAACAATATTGACCTAATGACTCCAGTGCTGCTTTTGAGTGCCAATATATTGCCACATTGTTATTCATTTCGTTGTCAGCAATGCATCTTGTTGCTTGGAGATCCCAAATTAGTTCTTCTGAGGCATGTAGCACGTCTTTTGCTACACTGAGCTTTGGTACGGAAACGGGACCACGTGAAGCTACACCCTTTGTCACTCCATCAATGAGTACAAACATGTTAAGCGTCTTGCAATCGGCTCATGTTAAGGACTGTAAGAAATTTAGCTTTTAGGATGTGCTTTGTCAATTTTTATCAATCTATGGAATTGTCAGAGCCGCAGAGGGTATCACCTAATGCCAAGGCAGAAAATTGGAAGACCGGGCCATGTGATTATGCCATGGATTAAAATCGTGTTGTTATCCGACTAGTGAAATGTTGAAGAGTTTCCTGAACACGTAGGGCATGAACAGGTTGATCCTTGGCCTCAGCTAC